>NW_008794093.1:656814-658938 GCF_000699145.1 Aptenodytes forsteri
TGCGGAGGGCGCAGCCCCGGCACTCGGTCGGTGTCCCCTCCCCAGCGCCCCAGCCCGCCCCCCTGCCGCAGCTGGCGGGATGAGAGCCTGTCTCGCCCCTCTCCGGACCGCCTCGGCTAGCTACAGCCTCCCACTTCTCCGTGCAGTCTTGTCTTTGCTCCACCTGGCTTGGCAAAACCCCTCTCCTCCTTCCCGCTGTTGAGATCGCACAATTTGTTATTCTTTCCTTGAGGATCACTACCATCACCACCAAAAAAACCACCCCAGCCCCAGCAAATCCTATCCCTCCCCGCAACTCCTCTTGCTATTCGGATTTCCTTCCCTCTCTCCTCCTCCTTTCCTCCTTCATCCCCCACCCCCATTCCTTTGGGTCTTGAGCCTCTCTATCCCCTACACACACACACTCAGAGGCACGCACGGTGTGAATGGTTTGTTATACTTGCTGCTGTGCCACACAGAACCGCTTATGGTTTCCAAAGTCCCACCACCATGCAAAGCCCTCCTCTAGCCTGAAGCCGAAGATCATGGACTGTATGCTTGGAGTCGGGATGCATTTTGCTCACGGCCGCTTGTCTTCCTGCAATTTCGCCCGGTGAGTAGGCTTTATTTCACGTTCAGATTGCTTGTTTTCAACAAAAAGGACACACGCAAAAAAAAAAAAAAAAAAAAAACAACGTCTCAATTGCCTCGCCTTGCTTCTGAACCTTTCAGTAGCCTGGCTGGCTCCACTTTCTGAACTCGAAGAAATTACGAAGCACCAACCCTGTTTGCCCACATCCATTCCATACGTTAGTCATAGCTCTCGGCACTAAGTTGCAATCCGCACCGCAGTCTCACTCTCAGAGTCTTTACCATTCCACTGCTTATTCATCACATTTTATTAATGTTTTCATCGGGCACTGTACCTGCTACATTCTCTAGTTTAACCCTTGCAGATACAGCTGCTCGCATGGATGCTGGAAGGGCTCAGTATTGCTCCCCGTGTAGGAGGATGGACAGAAATCGCTGGTGGTTAAGGGAATCGTGAGCGTGTCTAAAGGAGTGTCTGGAAGTCTGCGTGGGGAGATAAGGTGGAAAAGTTCATTACTCTTTCTGATCCCCTGAAGAAGCTTGGATTGGATTGGGGTGGGGAAGTATTCTCTAGAAGCGATAGGAAAGGATTTCCAGACCTAATTAAATCTGTCCTGTCTCTTGCGCTCGAAGGTGACAGCGCGCCGGGGTCTGCGGCCGGGGAGCAGTGTGAGGCTCCAGCCGCCTCCTGCGCGCCTGCTGCCTGCTCGCTTCACGCCCTTCCCGCATTTCTGAATCCCATCGCACTTCCTGATTTTATCTATTGCGCTTTTCGGGGAGGCTGGGCGGGCTGCGGCCGGCGCGGTGGGAGCAGTGTGAGGCTGCAGCCGCCTCCTGCGCGCCTGCTGCCTGCTCTCGCTTCACGCCCTTCCCGCATTTCTGAATCCCATCGCACTTCCTGATTTTATCTATTGCTATTTTCGGGAATACCTGCCGCGTTTTTAAGCGTAGAATATCTTTTGAATCAAGTAGGTGCTGCTTTACTTTGAAAGAAAAATAGGGGACCAAGGGAAATAAACACTTTTTGTTAAAAAAGGGCAAGTGCCTTCAGAGTGCTATTTGTGGCTAATACTTCCAGTATTCCTGTGTCTCTAATTAGCAGCAGAGATCCACCCACATTCAGTAGCAGAAGGTAGGGAGGGAACATGTTACTTCTCACGGGGAGGTATTGACTGGGCTCCATTTAACTCTCTCATTTGGTGTGCAGGATAAGTGTGTGTGTGTGCAGTCATGTCTCTAAAGCAGTACATGCAGCGATCACAAGAAAGGTGCTAAAGGCTTACAAGCAGGTAGAGGTGCCAGTGAGAAATACACGAGATCTGAACTTATTGCCTGGCGGCAAGCGGAGAACGAAAAAGATCAATGCCCCCTCCAATACCGTGCTCCCGAGAGTGCTTCCTCCCCCCTCCCCTTCAAGCGTGGGATCCAAAATTCATCCTTCTTCCAGCTCCTCTCTTCTCCCAGCAGCTCGAAACCCCCATGTCTACTTCTCTCCTTACAGATAAGCGTCTTTCTCCCGGAGTCTCTCCTCCAGGAGGTTTTCCCATTACCGGC
>NW_008794093.1:658973-660248 GCF_000699145.1 Aptenodytes forsteri
CCGCCCCACACCCCCCCTCCTGCCCCGGGCCCTTTCGCCCGGGACTGGGGTAATTAACCAAATCCCTGCCATTTCTCCTGAATTACCCGCCTCTGATGCTGCTGCTGCTGGGATCCTCCTGCACCAGGCTGCTCAGGAAAGTTTCCGTGCAGTCATACCCCCTTCCCTTCCTAGGTATAGAGGATTACCTAGGTAACTGTGTTTCGAAAGCTATACCTGATTTTTAATCCCTTTTTTTTTTTTTGTGTTTAAAAACGTGGGGGGGGGGGGGAACAGAACAAAACAGGATGTCCTGGGGGATTAATTCGCTGTGGGAATAGCTCACCCGGTGAGCATCACCTCTCCGTACTAGTTAAATGATAGCGCTCTGCAGAAGATATTTATGTGCCCATCAGCAGAGTATTTCCCGGGTTTAAGAGCACTCTATATTCCCTCTGTGCCGACGGGGGTGGGAGATGGTAGGGCACCGGATGAGGGCAGCGGTATTGTTTAGATCACAGGCACTGTGATGGATGGCAGTAAAACGGTGCCTGGGCAGTAAAACTGACACAGGTTGGACCGGGTGGCGTTTCTATAGTCAGCAGAAGGCGGGGACACACACACACACACATACCCCCCAAACCCTTTGCATACAGACGTCAAATAAATCAATGCAATTAATGTAGGCTTAATGGGCGATTGCAACAAGCGAGCGTGAGGTATGCTTAATAGAGAAGATTCCCATTAACCTCGATGGTTCATTTCCAGCGTTCAGCTCTCCCAGACCAGAGGATACCCTCTACTCACATTGGGCTGGATGACTCAGAAAAAAATAGGAATGCCAGGCAGCAGCCTGGCGTTTTTTTGCTTTGCTTTGGTTGGTTCTTTTGCTTTTTGTACAAAAGATTGGTAGTGTGTAAATACCTCTCAAGCCCCGCGGCCCATTGCCGAGGGAATCGTCCCAAACAGCCCTCTTCCCTTCATTTAGGTGTCCAGCCTCCCTGCTTGTCTGTGGCTGGCTTCACTGTCAAGGATTACCTCCACCTCCTCTGCTACCTTCATCTCCCCTGGAGCTGTGTGGCTTTGGGACTACCTTTTGGCCGGGAGTTAATTTCCTAATTTCAAATATTGGCAGTGGCAGGCGGACACCCAGGGAGGGGGCTCTGGCAGAGGAAAACACCTTTAAAGATGCATGTCAACGTCCAGCCTGCCTGGTCATCCGCCCGGACTCCGTTCCTTCAAGTTGTGCATGTCCCCGGGGCGAGGTACCGCGGGGAAGGGGGGAAGGGGAGAGGA
>NW_008794093.1:660571-671115 GCF_000699145.1 Aptenodytes forsteri
AGCCGGGCGGCAGCGCCGCTCCCGGCCGCGGGCTGCCGGGGCCCCCAGCCTCTCACCAGCCTCGCCTGCCACTTTGTAGGGAAAGGAGAACTCAAACCTCCAAGGGAGCGGGTGCCTGCTCCGCTCCAGGCCAGAAGCCACCCATCTGTGCGGGCTTGCCAAGGCTCCCTGCAGCGGCTAGGGAGAGACTTGACCATAAAGAGTTAATCAAGGGTTGCAGGGTGCTCCGAGCATGAGTCCTGTGTGCGCCTCATAGATGCACTAGCCAATCCTAGGCAAACAGAAGCATAACTATATGTAGCATGGTGTAAAAAACGAGGTAAATAAAATAGGGTGTAAACTGTTACAGTATATTGGAAGACAGGAGACCTGCTTTTTTGGGCTACGATTTCTGTGCTACTTAGAGACCATCATGCATTTAAAAAGGTAAGGGCTTTGTTACCAGCAATCTGTATTGTGGTTCACTTCGGAATTCAAATATATTTTCTGTGTACCTTTCATTAAGTGTTAAATTGTGTAGCGCAGAGAGTGGGAAGAAAGTGGAATATGGTATGATTTACCGTTGGGGAATTTTTTTGAAAGACATATCAGTTTCAAGCTACAATGGTTTCTTGTAGAGATTAAGCAAGTGTATGCATGTGAAGTAAATTCATGACTGGCAGAAAAATGTAATGTATGCAATAAGTGAAGGATGTTCTATTGTGGCATCAAAATCAGTCATGGATCCATATCAAATGAAGGCCAATGTGAGACAGACTTTATTTTGAAAAAAATAAATAGAGTAATTCAGAGACATGTATCTGACAAGCAAGTCTGACAGACGAAACAAAAATAACTTCTTTCCTAGAAAAGCCCATCTAACTTTATTTAAATATGGCATTACAAAAGAATGCTATAAAAAGAAGTGAAGTCAAAACTGTGTAGAGTCTGTATTTTCAAAGATGAGTGACTCTGACACCTTAAGTATACAGAGATAAAGCTAGAGTGGCCCCACTTGCATTTACAAGATATAACTTCGGAAGAGTGATCCATTCAGGTATCAGACTTTACAGACTGCTGTCAATGCTCAACTCCAACTGTTCAAGGAGTTACTCATTTTAAATAGGTGCTCTATCAGCTTTACCATAAGACCTAGCTTTGAGAATAGAAACATTTGATTTGAATCTCTTCTTCTCTGTATCTAAGCATAGCAACAGAACTGTAGTCTTAGATGCTGTTGCAGTGCTGTCCAATTAGTAGAGTTCCACAAAGAAACTACCTACAAATTCTTGCCTTCAACCATTTTTCTCTCTAAATCATGTACATAATTTAAGCGGGGGAGAAAAAAAAAAAAAGTATCTGTTATATTTTCAGTAAGCTGATCCACCTCCAGTGAGAGCTAACCTCCCCAACAGATGCTGAGTTCACCAGAGTTGCTGTGTTTGGGGTGCTTGTTCATGAAATGCTGAAACACTGTAAGTGAAAACGTTAACTAGGAAACATGAAAACAAGCAGCTGAATGTTTTACAGATCTCTCTGCAGAAGGCAATATTTGTACAATAAGCCAACTAAACAACTTGAGGATCTTCAAGTGATGTAATCACCCCATCTCATCCTTTCCCATTTTTTCTACTACTGTCTGAATGCTGTTGTGAAGAATTAATTACAGAAGTCTACTCATTGTTTACACCAATGTGTGTCTGAAAAGTTTTCTTTAGTCACATAGTTTGCAGTGACTTTTCATTCCTCTCAATCCCAGGTAGGGACAATGATTTATGGGACTGAAATATTTTTACTTCATTTGGATTAATTTGAAATTGAGTAATCATATCTAACTATGATCAGTCTAAGAAATTTCTTGCTTGAGATGCAACACCTATTGAAAACAAAAGAAAGCTTTTTTTACCAGCAAGCTTGCTTCTTCAGCAATTTTTGAAAATCTAAATGGAAAATTGGAAGATCAATCAATTTACCTAAGTTTTTGCTTAGAAGAAAAATGGAGTGGTGGGAAGTATTAGATGATACTTTCTGGAAACATTGTTTTCTAGCTGTCATGTATGCCTAGTGCAGTCCTTTCTTATTTCTCCCAAAGCTTCGTCTCTCCTCAAAATCAGAAGTAGACACTGATTTTTCTTTTTCCTCTCCTGAAACACTAATAATCTCATATGGGAGCAAAATCACCAGAAATACATTTTGACAAATAGAACCAAAATACTCTTTCAGAAAGGTCACATTAAAGAAAACTGTCCTGTTAGACTGCTGCAGGTAGTAACTTACAGCTAGTCAATTTATGGGGTAAGATAACTATCTTACTCTTCTTCTTGATGTCGTCCTATACCCTCATAAGGGAGAACATTTTTTAAAAAATATAATTGCAACCACATTCTCTTCATAGCATTGTTTTCCTATTGTTCAATATATCTGCTGTTCAGCGAGGACCTGATCTTGCACAGTTAAAGGAGATCAGAGCATTGCTATTAACTTCACTGAAAGCAGGATCAATTTCCAAGATAATAATCTGGAACCAAAATGAACTTCAGATTTAGGAAAAAAAAGCGAGCATCATGAAGTTACATGCTGCATACTGAGCAGTGTAAGGCTTTGCATATCTTGAGTCAAATAGTATTAAAATACTAAAGAACTGAAGGATTTTTAACCTGATCTTATGTTGGTTTAGGTCTCAGTACTCTATCATCGTTGATAAATCAACATTTTTCTATATGAAGCTGAGGAACATTAAGAGAGCTCCATTTTCTGAAGCTGCAGGCATTCAGTACCTTGCGACTCAAGTCATCATACTGCTGAAAAATGTAATGTGAATAATTTGGTCTCCTAGCTCTGAAATTAATCATTTGTATGTACCACAGTAAGTGTGCATACATAAACATAGTTTATATATACACATGCATACATAGATATAAATATGTATATTACACTACACATATCCACCCATTCATCCCTCCACAGACATGGTATGTATAATTACTCTTTTGCCCTGGCTCATACCATGTGATCAATTTTTTAGCACAGTCTTTTTCCTGTCTCCCATTGAAAGTCTCCACTTGCTCTATGTGCCACAAAATAACACGCTGACAAGAGGAAAGGACACTCTCTGCCATGTCAAAGCTTTTCATGTTTAACTAATGAGCCTCTTAAAAAGGCTATAGATTTTGTTCCACCTTCAAAAGATTGACCAGGCAATATATACTGTTAACTAAATTAAGACTATTAAACCATAGTAGTTTCTCTTATAATGAGGTGAGATCCTAAGGCTTGTCAGTCAGATACCTTTGCTGTAACAGTCACATTAATGAAGATTAGAAAATTCTGCTAATTTGCAGTAACACCTTCACTGCCACATCTACCAGCACCTGACTAATGAGAAAAGTAGTTTCTAAGGTATTTATTTTACATTGCCAAGTAAAGGACTTAAATCTGGGAAATCAGATCACTACTCTATACCTTTAATCCCATATTATTCATGACAACTGAGAACTTTGTAGAGCTAATTTAGCTCTTTCAGTACTTATAAATCTAAAGGAAATAACAAAAACACCTGGTTAACTGAACATGGATGACCACTCCAAAGTCAAATGGGATTATTAAAATCCATTATAAATATGTTTCTTCTTCATCTTTTTTTTTTCCTTTTTTTTCTTTCTCTATTTGAAATCTCTATTTCTAAGAAGGCTTAACATCACTGGTGAAAAATACCGCTGCATGTTGAAAAATGGTATTGTGGATTGAGGTGGCAGCCCAAGAATATATTTTTAATTAGCTATTTTTCACCTAAAACATTATTGATCCCTATTCATTAGCAGTTTGGAGGACAGACAACAAATATGTATTACAACAAATTTTATCTTGAATGATTTTTTTTTTTGTTTTGTACTTAATGTGCAGCCCTAAAGGCTAGACTTGCTGAATTTTGAACATGAAGTTTTACATACATGTAGTTTATAGATATGTGTGTACTTTAGCATCTTGACAGCGATCATATTAGCATTTGTCTTTACTTATAGGAAAGATTTAAAACAGTGCAAGCAGAATGTCAGCATTCAACCTTTCGTTCTTCCATCCTGAACTGCTGGCTGATCTACGGGGCAGAGCTGATACCCACCTCTTTTCCTCGAGAATGTGTAGATGCTCAGCATTTCTTGGATTAATCTCCTTATTCCTTAGTTTTGTACCAACATTTCTAATGAAGATGCTTGTTTATGTAAGGTAGCAATGTTTATGCAAGTGGAGACTCATCCTGCTGCCAGCCTCTGGAGACTATGAATTTATTTCACATAGCCATTAGTTGGTGATGTGCTCTTTTTTAATCACTGCTCCTGTGGGATATGAATCTGACTCATTGGCTTAAAAAGTAAAAGCTTTAGTAACTTACTAAGTACCCTTTAAGCTATCTGTTAGCATACGTTTATTAGATTGATTCACATTAGTTGAAGAGACAGTAGTGGCTTTTTTTGAAAGGTGCTCTTATTTATAAAACAGCTTAATTTCTTCATACTGGTTTGTCTTGGATAGGCAAAGTCTAGAACATTTTCTTTTCCTCAGTCTTTCTGGAGAAGAAAAAAGAGGCTATAATGAAGAAAACCTATGTTCCTCATACTCAGAGAGATGCAGTGATCTGCAATCTCTAATAAACAGACTATGTGTCTCGTTATGCACTGAAAAGATACTAGCTGAATCTTTAAAGGTTTTCAGTATTAGCGTAACACCTTTCTACTAATCAGAGTGTGTTTTTGTATGAGTTACAATAAGAAATAGTGATAATTTTGTACTAATGTGTTTTAGACTATCACGTAGCTAAATTAAAACAGTTGGGAGACTGTAATTTGTGATGAAACTCTAAAGCCCAGACTTCCTCTCCTTGTAACATGATGTTCACAAGAAAGACATCTTTTTAGCAGACAGACTTTTTTTCTCTCTCTAATTTTGTAATTTCTTCTAAATTTGTCACAATTCAAGACTTACGAGGAAGCTTTGGTGTTATATTTATATGAGATAGCAGGCTGCCCAGTACACATGACATAATTATTACTTCTACAATCAAGCTTTGTGTATTATCCATCCTGAGATGCAATTAAGTTCAGACTGCCTTGCTGAAGCTTGAATCTTTGCTCAGTCATCCATAAAGTCCCTACTCTCAGTGTAAAAAAGTAATAGCTATAACATGAACATTTAAAAGGATTTGGCTACTGCCCGTATGCTAGTTACAGGCTTAGAGTGTTGCGGCAAAGGGACTTATGAAAAGTCACACAACAGTTTCCAGTAGGATCAGATGTAGAACCATGGTCTCTTGAATCCTCTATGAGTCCTGTCTAGGGAGCTTGCAAACAGGTTACAAGTTGTTTCTGACAGGAGGACAGCAGTGGTATAAGTGGTTGGTTTTTTTCTGCTAGCATAAATAGGTTGAAGCCTGGGAGCCTGAAAGGAGTTTTAAACCATCCATTTACACCAGCTGAAAACAGCTCCACCATCTGTGAAATCAGCTGTAAAATATGCTATGAGCTCTGGAGCACTTTTTTCTGAAAGACATAACAGAAGAGCAAAATAAAAACATTACCATTTTATTACATATCAGTGTTAAGAAATAAAATACACAAAATCATCCATTCTTATTGCAATGTATCTGGAAAAATGCAGTGAAAAAAAAAAGTCATGCCCTTAGATGCTTATGGAGATTATTTCTAACTACTGGTCTAAACTGTAACCACTCATTTTCACATGGAAAATAAAATCAAGAAGAGTGCAAATCCTTGATCAGATATCACTTAGCTAAAATTACAGGGCTATATCTCATACCTGAGCCAGAGCTCCTAAGCTGAAAAATTCATTCTTAGAAATCAAGAAGTCCATTGTTTTTCTGATAACATTTCAAAACATGAACAGGATTATGGATTAGTTTAGGTAATATCTGAGGGGATAGAAGTACATGAAAGTAGGCTGTAAGCTGGATTTTGTAAATATGTCCTCATTACAGTCAATAGAGTTCATTGCTTCTTTGGCCTTGTTCTTAAGACCAGAGAACAGTTACACACCATTATTTTTTCTATTCATTATTGTACAAACAATATTAGCACTTCTAAGTGCTAGAAACATCTATTTTTGTCTGAGACTGACAATTCCTTTCCTCTCCATTCTTTTCTGAACATTTGTTGCAGAATCTCCAGAAACAGAAATTTTATGTAGCAACAAAAATAGTCAGCCACCCTGTTAGCTGAATGAACATCTTCCTTTTCATTTTATGACATTTTTGTTTCCAACAATTTGAATCTACTCTATAGGCAGTAATTGTTCAGGCTTCACAATACCCTTCTTTCCTGATCTTATGAATAGAAACTATAATTAAAGAAGGTTAAGGGACTTGTCAATGGTTATGCAGTAAAATCAGAGCTATACTTCAAGGTAACTCTGCTCCAAGTACTCTCCTTCCTCTATAAACTGAATCTTCTTCAGCTCAACAATCTGCTGGGGAGCAAAATTTCCTCCCACCCTATCTCAATTTGGCCTGATACGACTCCTTCTGCATTAGAGAATAATCAGTTATATTCGGATTGGTCCTCATACTTGAAAACCTAGAACTAAAGCCTTAGTGTACAACGTGTAAATAGCTGCTTCCTCCCATTCTATATGGCAACAGCTGAAACAGCTCTGGATTTTAAAACTGGTAAAAGGATGAAATTAAACAGGTAAGAGCTGTTTGTTACTCTGGTGTGGTTTATTGGATATAGCTAACTTACATGTATCTTAGTATGCATGCTCTTTTCATAGCCAACTGATACTTAGCTGATAAATTGGGCCAGAAAACTGGGGACTAACAGTTATGGGTGAAAAGGGGATCTACTACTAGAACTAGTACTTCATGACTTTCCAGTGATAGTTTAATATTTAGTTTTAGGGTGTACTCTTTGCAAAACCTAAGGACCTACTTAATTGCCATTAAAACACACCCAACGAGATTATCGTAGCAGAGAATATTGAACATTTTTAAGTTAAGTGTTAAGTTTTAAAAAATTCCAGTAAGCTGGAACACAAGTTTCTAAATATCTGTCTCCATTAGGATTTTCTACAAACTCGAATGCTCCAGTGTGCAAAATTGTGTGTCACAGTGATACATGTCAGCCTGTGCCTGAGGAAATACTGGACCAGAAACTGTCCCTACATTGTTCTTTTTCTTTTCCTGTAACACAGATCTCAAACCTGTTCAAAGAGAGCTTGTTCTGTTTCCATTCTAACTCTTTTCATACCATCAGGTGTTTTAGCTGAAAATTTTTTGACGATTTGGGAGAATGCTTAGTGTAACTTGTGCAATGGAAGAGTGACTTAAGACTGAAATGTCACGCGCTGTTCTACATGCAAAGATTTTTTGCACATGAGACAGTCCATGTGCACTTGTGGACTTGGAAAGATGAAAATTTAATCCTCTATGAACTTCTATGATTGCTAAAGTACAGTCATCCAGCCTGGAGCAGGTTTAAAGCTCTCAAAGCAGCAGGTTTTACTGTGGCTTTGTGGCATCCTGGATGTCGGTCAACTGAAACCCAGGGCTTGGTCAGGGTCCTGCTTAGCCATTCCAGAAATTAACTTCATTTTAGCTCCTTGTGTGACTGATGGATGTTATCTGCCAAGGACTTAGGTACTAGCCCCCATTTAAAGATAAGGAACTGAGACACCATGAAGACTGAGTGGATTTCTATTTCTCTGTTACACAGTTCACGTTTGAGGCAGCCAGACGCCTCATGTACTTTCATAAACCACGCGCTCTGCCTTTACGCAGTCAAGGAATGTGGCTCCTCCTGGCTCATGAGTGCAGAATGAGGGCTAAAGCAGCTAGTGTCTGCAGCCAAGCCAGGAGCCGAGCTGTGGCATGATGACCTCTAGGCAAGGAGGTATGCGGCCAGGCCCAAGGTCCAGCCAGGGAACCCAAGCATTGATGCAGAGGCTGGGGCAGTCATACCAGCACCACCCAGACAGGGACTGAAGGTCCGGGAGCCCCCTGTCAGCCCCCAGAGGTGGGTAGAGGCCCCAGGTGAGGCCAGTCAGGGCCATTGAGGCCCATTTGTGCAATTAAGACCCTGACAGCTAATTTCTTCCGCTCAGTGTGCTCCCTGCAGGAACAGATTCACTCATTAAGGTAGAAACACTGAAATTGCAATTTGGGGACGCTGCCCTATGTCATCAGCTAAAACACGTAAGGATCCGTTGTCGCAGGAGGATGAACTTAGATTAACAGATTGAAAAAGCACCTGAGGGAATTTATACATCATGATCTGGGCAGCAAAGGAAAAAATTAGGTCTTATTAAAATATCAGGCATTAAAACAATTACCTCGGTACACCTGACAGCCAGTGCCTACTCCAAGCGCTAAGGAGACCGGCACTAGCTGTACTGGGATGCAATAGAAAGAATGTGTGTACAGCCAATTAAAAACTCACAGGCACTTGCAGGAGTGAAATTCTGCAGGGACAGAGCAAACACCTAGGCACGTTTCGCGGGCAATAGCTGTAACCTGTGGCAATCAACTCTCACGTTTCAAACAGACCTTATGATGGCTGTAGAGGTCAGGCTGACATATGCTCTCTCTTTCTGTGGCTGCATTTTATTTTTGCTCCTCTTCTCTGAAGGCTGGGATGAGGAAAAAATAACAGGATTGCTTTTACAAAAAGAAAAGAAAAAATCAGACATCCTGTTTGTTCTCTGTTTCAGCTTTTGGGGACATAGTTACAGGGGTCTTGTCCTTGTCTCGCATAGAGAAGAGAAAAAAAAGCTGAAATTTGGCAGTGGATGAAGCTCCATTTGAACAAAGAAAAAGTGTTGCTTTAGGGTGTATGTAGCCAAATCAGATACAGCACCTGATATGAGGACCCCCCTTATTTTTAAGCCTGGAATGTAAAACTCACTTAAGGATGTTAGACATATAAGTATTTTCTCCTGTCAGATTTGCCAGCATATCTGCTTTTGAGTCTCTGCTGAGGACAGTTCCTAGGTCAGGACTTATTGTAGCTCACAATGAATAACAGAGAACAGGTTGACTCAACCCCCCTCACTGAAAATCATCTGTTGACAAACATATTTTTTCTATCCAGATGCCTTCTACTTCTTACATAATGGCACAAGCTGTACCCTGCAGCTTGTGTATATTGGATCTGGTGGCAGGGAGAGCTCTCCATTCTTTAATTCTCCAAACCCTTGTTCTGTTTCTTTGTTCTACCAAACGTACATGCTGGCTCTCTTGTTGCTGCACCAGCCTTCTGGTGGTTCTCAAAATGCGTGAAAGTTAACCACTGTCAAACAGTTGCCTATGAGCACAAGACAGAATAGTCCACCTCAGATCATGAGTCCTTTTGCTATCCTTCAGGAAGTTCAGCTTGGGAGAGTTTATTCTGTGGATTTGGGTGTCTTCATTTGAAGAACAGAATCCATGTGGTGGCTGAAAGCAGAGCAGAGTATAAATGAGATGCTCTTTTGCTCTCTGCTATACCCTCTTCCTCTGTAGCTGATACCGATTGCAGCACTTTCTGCTCTTTTCTTCCACAGCATGTCATCAGCTTCATGGCTGTTTCATTTACGCTGGACTGTGTGAGAATTTCAAGGACAGGTGCCTCCCCAGGTCTCATTCATTTAAAGTTGATAACATGTAAAAAATTGTTTTTTGAAAAAAAAAATCACTGATTATAAGACAGAATTCTTATGGGTAGGACCTGTAGTGCTTTACAAAGGTGGACAACATGATCATCACACTTCAAATGAGGAAGTGAAAGCAGAGAGACATAAAGTGATAAACCCAGGGTCTTATAGCAGATAAGAGTAATCTCTGAGACTCAGACTATTGCTTTATTCTTTATATAAAATTTCTTTCCATTTTTCAGTGTCAAAATACCTTTGAAAAAAATGGTCCTGACTTATCTTGCCTTCTGTGAGCTTCACTGTTTTCCAGCCAGCTGCAGTGAATAAAATATTGTTTCTTGCCATTGATTCAAAGTTCAAGTCACTAGTAGCATTCCTGAGAATTTTGTGTAATAGAAAATAAAGAATTTACTTTTTTCTTGTTTCCCATGATGTGCAATCTAAAAGAAATATCAGGTGTACCCTGTTACACCTAGTATCATACTTCATTAAAAGCAGTAACTTTGAAATCCCTAAGGCTTACAAGTAAATGGAGGGATGGAGTACCAAGAACCTCATAAATGATAAAATTACGATCTTCCTGAAATCTAACTACCTACAAACAGACTTGGTTGTATTCCCCCCATCAGTTCTTGGATTTTTTTCTTTGTTTGTTTGTTTTTAAAGGGATATATACTTATTAATTATTATTTTGACTAGTTCAAAGAAAACTAGGCTTTGTGTTTTGCACAAAAATCCACCATCTTAGAGACGTTAAGGTTTCTAACACTTGTGGAGAGATGAACATTGTGTTTTCTGATAAGTTACTTATTACTTTCCTTTGAAAGGATATATCTGAGAATAACAATCTTAAATTTTTATTTCATCATTATGGGAAATTACAATCAGGAGAATCATAGAATCATAGAATCATAGAATCATAGAATCAT
>NW_008794093.1:671658-717969 GCF_000699145.1 Aptenodytes forsteri
GACAGGCAGCTTTCCAGCCACTCTTCCCCAAGCCTGTAGCGCTGCATGGGGTTGTTGTGGCCGAAGTGCAGGACCCGGCACTTGGCCTTGTTGAACCTCATACAATTGGTCTGGGCCCATCGATCCAGCCTGTCCAGGTCCCTCTGCAGAGCCTTCCTACCCTCGAGCAGGTCAACGCTCCCGCCCAACTTGGTGTCGTCTGCAAACTTACTGAGGGTGCACTCGATCCCCTCATCCAGATCATCAATAAAGACATTGAACAAGACCGGCCCCAGTACTGAGCCCTTCAGCATGGAGGATTCTCATCTTTCCATGGAGAGCTGGGACATTTCAGTATTTTCACAGAATTCTAGTGAGCATAAAAACCAAAGGACTTCAGAGAAATCCTGGTCTTCTGCATTTCCACTGTCAGAAGGAGATCTCTGTGAGAAGCAAAGAGAAAGAGGGAATGACAGAGGCAAGGCTGTGTTCATTTCTGTGATGCTGACGGAGGTTGCAAGGGCATTGTTCTATGTGTAACAGAGGAGAGGACATCTCAGACCAAGGCCACAGCACCTCTCAGACTTGCATAATAGAGAGAAATATAATAAAAAATACCCCTGATCTTATTAAAAATATCTGCACATTTAGTGTACAGTTATTTTATTTTGATTCTTGAGAACCGCAGGTGTAAATGTGGTCCAAAAAAGCTACTGATGATGCCTAACACCAACTTTATTGACTCTTATATAAAAAAGTTACTCCACTGGTGAACCAGTAGGCAGCGTTCTACTTAGTAACTATATCTCTACTGCATACTAGCTCATCTGTTTTATACGTGACTCTCACCTCTTAGGAAAAAAAAAAAAAGGTTGCATGCAGTGAGGTTACCACAGATTTCTATTTTTTTTTTTCCCTTGAGAAAATTTTATACTGTTTCCATTTTAGGAAGGATTTAAACTTATTGATTTGCTTTTTCTTGAACACTGCTGTCCACACATTTGGGTTGGCCCTATATTATTCTGTATATCTTAGTATATATGATTTATCAATTCATGTTCTGTAAGCAAGAGAGCTCAACACACAAATCAAGCAGACACTTCAATTTGTACTATTTTAGGTACAGTAGCTTAGTGAGTTCATAAACTACCCATATATAATTATATACCATTTCTAATGTTAAAAAAAATTATTTACATGAAAAAAGGAAGACTGAATTTGGTGGGTTTTGCCCTACAATAAGATGACAACAAAAAGACTACAGACTTCCTGCATTCTTGTTAACAGCTGAAGCTTGATGAGATTTGTCCCAGTGGCCACAATGTTTGTTTTACACTTGCCAGTACTATATTCTCAGATGATGTAAATGCATGGATTTTACCAGTCTTCAGCACCCTTTACATGTTCATGAATAGCTATGCTATTTCCAGAAGATGTTGAGTCAAATTCATCCTCCATTAACGCCAGTGAGGAGACAATAGATTTCTAACAAAGAAGAATTTAGCCCATTATGCTTCCTGAACTCAGTCTAACCTCAGATTTTAGAAGAGGAAGGACTGAAAACTTATTAGCATTTGCAAGTGGTAGCTGGGTGAAACCCTGGGGATAACAGAAAGTAATTGTGTTGAGCACCTATACCTGATAATTGTCCTGTAAGCTAGCACTTTAAAGAGGCAGCATGTTGACATGACAATTTTGTTTGAAGTGTCTTCTCTACAGAGTGTCTTATCCACTTTAAAATCCACCATCTCTGTTACTTAACAGGTGTTCATTTATTTTTCAGTTCTCACATCCCACCCTGAAACCAGCAGGTGCTCTACCACAAATTTAATTGAGATTGTTCCTCCCTGGAGTTCTGTGACGGCTGTTGTAGCTACAACCTTTGTATGTTCCACATGCCTATAACAGTCTTTTAAAAATGTTTTAAGGGCATTTATATTCAATAGATAATTTGAATATTTAAAATTTTGTGATATTTTTCACACTGTAACCTTAGGAAAATTCCTTAAGCTGGAATTTTCTAAATTATCTTTTAATTGGAAATACACATTTGAAACCCTCTAACAGCTTAAAAAAATCTTAGGCTTGGTCTTTTCATGCGTCAGTTCCTTGTTTGTTAAATTGAGGTAAAAGCTTACTTCTCAAAGGTGTTATGAGAATTAATGCTATGGAGACTGATTCTACAATGACTGGACAATATAGACAGGTGGATAACTATCAGTTAGAAATGCACACATTATTTTACTCTCCTTGAGGGCTAGCTGTATATGTATACTCTTTTGGAAAATATCTTCATATATCTTTAAAACAAGGAGACTATTTTCTTCTGTAACTACACAGATTCTCTAAAGGTGTTTTGCCAGTGGTTAATTTATGACATGCCATGAGGTGTAGCATTAAGGAAAGCATAGAGCAGGGCTCTTCACCATTCTTGTTCAAGTGCTTATTTGTTCTAGTTTTAGGAAGATGTTACATATACAAAGTAATTCATTTTCCAATCCTAATATTATAATTTTAAATTCAAAAGGGACAAAATTAGTCATCATTACAGTCTAATGGCCTGAAACATTTTACTGTTAATAAGTACCCGAAAAAGTAAACTCCTACCTCTTGTAATTTAAACCATTACATGATTTTTTCCATAGAAAAGATAATTTAGGAAACATAGAACCTTATGTCTTAGCTAGCAATTTTATAACAGCAAAAGGTATGAAAATTAAAATTCTCATTATGTCCTTTGTAGCTTCACATAATAGAAAGAAATTATGCCCAGGGTCTCCCTAGTCTATGAAAAGGGTGATGGAGGGGAATGAGTATGCTGTGCAATATATTTTTCCTTGATTGGTGGGAATAAGAGGGACAGAATTATTTGTGGATTTTCACTCTGTTGTGACGCAAAAGCGTGTCTGGTCTGTCTGGAAGCGACTGACATGTCTTCTTCATTCACACTGAGCTAACTGTTAACAGGAAATGGCAACCAAATGATCATCATGGCTTTTATGGGCCAGGAGAGCAATCTATTCCTTTTCAGTTTTGCTTCATATCTGTGCATGCTTTTTCATACAATGTCGTGAAGGTTACACAATAGTGTAACCTCACATACATGAACTTCAACCTGTGAAAGAAAAAAACCACCAATCTAGGGAGAAGATATTGAAACTTCATACAGTATACACAGATCTGCAGGTTTTTTGCATGTAAGTGATTGCTTGAGAGTATAAATAAAAGTTAGAGAGCTCTTTGCTGTATACTCCTGGAATCTCATTTCGAAAGGATTTATAAAATTAATGCAATCTGTGTTTTATGATTATAAACCACTGTGTGGTTGTAATCATTTATGGTTACAACTCAGTGCTTTGGCATATGCTCAGCATGAAATATATGAATAGGGTCTTTTTTTCAGTGAGGTTACTTACACATTTATTTTTTGCAGGATCAGGTCCAAATCATGTTACAAACAATTACATTTGTGCCTAAGAAGACAATAAACCTTGACTATTTCTCTGGTTATATAGACAGGTTATTATATTCTCAGACTGTAAATTCCTGTTGGTTCATATGAACTTCTGTGCTCTTCTGGAAGCAGTTAACTTCCTGCAGCTGATATGTTTATAATCTATACAAAAGACTCTTCAGAATATTAATGTCTAGAATATATGCACAGAGCATATTTATTCAGCTACGCCATTTCCATTACAATGGATGGGTGGTACTGAGTGTGCAGTTGCAGAACTCTTCTACTGGAAGCATCCTTCATTTAGGGTACACTTACAAATTAAATTACTGATGGTAAAGAAAAATCTCCTGCCAAGTAAAAAAAAATCATAGCAAGGGGCACTGTAAAAATGTCATAATGAGTGCTGTTTTGAGTGAATGTGAATTAAAAAAATGTTTTTCCCTGTAAATTCATCAGCTAGAAAAATGAAAGCTCTCATATTAATATATTTTAATTAATTCTGAGCTGTTTTACCTTACACTGAAAACTAGAACTGATTGTTTCTATATTTTTAGGAATTTACATGACTTGACATTTCCGTATTTCTGAGAACCTCATGCTTTTGCATAGGTGTTTTTGCAAAAGGTGAGCAGGATATAGAATCATTATCCCATTTTACAGGTATAGGACTGAGGTATAGAAAGAAACTGTGGCTTGTCTTCACTGAGTTCCTACATGAGGTTATGGTTAATACTTGATTTTTGATTGGGCACCCATATAATTGTTTAGGCTCAATTTAAATAGTGTTTCTGGGCTGATCCATTGGGTTGGAATGAATTGGACTGCAAGTCAAGTGCTGCTGTTAGGGATACTCAAAATTGCATCATCTAGAGCTTGAATAACTCATTGAACTCATCACTGTGGGTAGCCCCGGTGCTATTGATCAATGCAGTCACTCTTTGCCCAGCTACGCTGGTTTGAACAGAATAACATGAGTCTGTTAATTATGTTTGTAGTGAAGACAAGCCATTAAGTGACTTTTCCAAGGACATTAAAAAAAAAGTAATCTGGGTCTTCTGAATCTCATCTGTTTTGTGTCCAATATCTGAACTGCGACCTTATGCATAGACATTGCTGAATGATTTTGTACTGATGCTAACAGGCAATAATTATTGTGTTGCATATTTTTCATTAATGACTAGCATTATTGGAAAAAACCCCAACAATCCCTCCCCTGACAATTTCTGAAGGTTTCCCTTCAACAGTAAATATTATTACTGATGATGTTAATGAAAACATTAGTTTCACAGCATTTGAAGTACTGAAACACTCCACTGTTAACTAGCCTAGTGGGGTTTATGCTAATGTAAAATGTAATAAAGTAGAGGCCACTATCTCTTTAAGCTGAAAGAAAGGAAACTTGTTTCTACTTCCAAGGGATGCCTAGTGTGTGCTTATCTAATTGACTGTGTATTTTGTCTAGGTGTTGAGGGAAAGCTAAGAGAATGAAGGCTCTAAGTCCCCAGTGGAAGCATGATATGGCGATGCAGTGCTGGTGCTGAATTGTTCTCTCTGATGGCTCTATGGGAGTGGATAGCACTGAGTCTTCATTGCTGGGTTTTAGCAGTTGCTGCTGTTTCGGATCAGCATGCCACAAGCCCCTTCGACTGGCTCCTCTCTGATAAGGGACCCTTCCACCGCTCACAGGAATACACAGATTTTGTGGACAGAAGTCGACAGGGATTTAGCACACGATACAAGATTTACAGGTATGAAGCAAAGGGAAAGCAATTACAAAGATATCATCCTTAGAAGTTGTAAACTATCAATAAGGGTTTCCTTAAGGGAAAGTTTCAGATGTGGGAACAAATCCATAGACACAAAATTCATTGCTGAAATATATGCAAGGCCATATATGCACTGCGTACTACGGAAATGCCTGCTTGTGTTGTTTCTATTTTGTTTAAAGAACTTTTGGTAATAGATTATGTTGCTTTGGAAAACATTGTTGTTTACTACCTACCTCTACTCTGCCCTAGTGACGTACTAAAAAATGTCCTAAGGTATTCAGACACCATCTTTGATTGCAGAGGGGTAACATGGAACACCCTTGATCATGCAGGAAGATCCAGTTCAATTGATTTCAGTGTGGCTCTAGACATAAGCTGAGACTTTAAGAACGAAATTGTGGCTCCACAGATACTGCTGGCAAAACATGGACTTCATTGTACAAATCAGGGCATTTAAAAAGTGACTAAAAAAGTTTCATGTTAGTTTATACCAGTGTTTTGAGAAGCAGTTTTCTCATCCCTGAGGGACTGAACAATAAGAGCCACTGTGAGTTTCTACAGGAGTTGCAGGTGTTTGGTCCATCACAAAACTCAGCATTAGGCTGGCTGAATTCAGACTGAATGGGGGGAAAAAAGAAAAAACAGGGGAAGACTTCAAAAATGTAGGTCTGCTTGAGAATTTGTGCCTTGCTGTAGAATTGTTTTCATTATACATTTGTAACCTGTCATTTTCTACTCTTTTGAGACAGCACTGGTGAAGTATCTTCTTAATCATTTGCAAGAGGTATAACTCAGTAACACCAAATAGGTTTATCAAGGACATGACTGAATGTCCTTGATAAAATCTCCAGGGAATGAAAAGGAGAGTTCAGTTTAATAGTAGTGACCTAATGGCAAGTAGAAAGAAGGGGAGAAATGAGGGAGCATGAGAGATTAAGGACTGAGAAAACAAATCTATAAGCAGAGAGATTTTTTCACTTCATATTGTTATAGATCCCTCCTGGCAGAAAAGAGAAAGGGGTGGCAGCAGGGTAATACAGGACAGGTTGTTAACTTCCCTCATAACTCTCCAACCTATAAACAGACTATTTTGGTATGAAAAGACACACGCTAATTTCATTTAAAACCATGAAACAGTTTGTGCAAATTTCATACCTATTTTAAATATTATTCCCTAGTGGTATCCAGCTCTTTAGAAGAAGGTAAGAGTGATGTATGCCTATATGTACGTACTATCCTTTAGTTCAATGTCTAGTGGCCTGTGACAAAACTGCTGGTCTCAGTCCATAAAGTTTTTATTTTTAAGGAACTTGCTTTATTTTCCTTTCTTAAATACATGCAGCAGAGGGCACTCTGTTGCAGGTCAATTTTGCAATAAGATGCTTTGCCATACAGAGAGAAATTAAACACATTTTGAAAATAAAATGTGATTTGGAAATATGCTTGATGAAGTGGCTTGTCTTAACAGAACAGCATTGCCCAATGTTTACTGCGTTTTAAAAGCCAGCTGTCAGGACCGCTAATGTAAAGCCAATAATGCAGAGACTGAGGCAGCATATTTTATTCCTATTATTCTGTATTAGTCAAAACTGAACCAAAATTATCTTGCTAAAAACATGAAAGAAGGAATTGTATTTCATTTCAGCTCTTTCAAGTCTTTGAGAATTTTTCTCCTCTCAGCCATTATTACAGAAACATTGTTAAGTTTTATAGATCTATAATCATATATCTAATATTTATTTGGGTTTGTGCATAAGTTTCAATTGACTTTAATTTGCACAATCCCACAGAAAGTGTTTCTTGTGATTAGTTCTATCCTCTGCCTATTCCCGTTAAGAAATGAGCCAGGAAGTCAAAAGAGGCACAAGCTACCTGAATCAAAAGAAAAGCTGCATTTTTTGATTCAGTCCTCCAAATACAAACCTTACTGCAAAGTTTCCTTGTAAAATATGGTCCCATTAGCAAGTAGTGCAGAACATGGTGACCTTGTTACAAACCACACACTGTAAATTTAATCCCTGTTGCTTTTCTATGGGCTTTCCCAGGCTAAAGGATCTGGAGTCTAATTGGTCTGTTCATTCCCTCACCTGTCTTTTACCTAATGAAAACGATCCCTCAGGGACACAGTCCTGATCTGAACAGAGAGGTAAGGAAGGGGAAAACACAAGCCTGCATTGACTCAGCTGAATCATATTAACAAGAAAGAAAGGTGCCACTCCAAACAGTGCTAACTGGAGGACCTCCTTTCCCTTTGCTCTTCACTTCAGCCCTTAAAGTCCACACCTGACACCTGACATTTTAAGAGTAAAGGGGAAGGAAAATCATCTCCCTTCATTTTAACATCCATGCCAGGTCAGACAGATGATGACTGAAGACCTTTTTTTTTCTTCTTTTTTTTTCCTTTTTTTTTAATGGCACAAATGTGGCAAGTAGCTGCAGACTACCCAAAAGTGTACCTCTCTTTTGAGGAAGGAGTTGGCTCCAAAAGAACTGATGGGACTGTGACAAGTAGCAGCTCTCTTTCCATGTCTCCAGAGCAATGGCATCCAAGCCATACACAGAAGATGACCCATTGTATCTCTCTGCCAAACCCTAACAAGTACTGCTGCCCATGGGAACTAGCTCAGGATGATCAACCTAACACTGGGACTAGATGTTTACATTAACAGGAATTAAATGGTGTCAATAAAAATAACGTAAAAACAGCAGTGAGTTGCACATACTGCATGTAGTACTTTAAAATGTATTGGAGGAGATTTCAGCAGGAGACTGCTGTATGACTTTTTTTTTCCAACAGCAGAACAATTATGCAGTGACTAGAATGATATTTTGATTCCCATTATTTTTTCCCCTTCTTTGGCAGTCTCAGGAGAGGCAGTAATGATGTAGGAAAAAAAAAAACAACCTCAATTAAATAATTAGCTTCCCAATTTTTTAAAAATTTCAAAATAGCATTCCCTATTATAATCAAGATCATATTAAAAAGCAGAGAATACATGTTATTTTGCTTTTGGTTAAATTGGGTAATGCATATTTATGTAAATACTGAAGTGCTAGAGATGAAGGCCTTTATTCTGCATCATTGTTTGACACTGATTTGAATGGGATCATGGTCACATACTACAGGCTCATGAATGATATAGAATGATTAAAATCAAGATAATAAGACAGAGAACTGGAAAAGCACATAGTAAAAAGAACAACAAAGTATGTTAAAATGAAGATTACTTGAAACTTGATGGAAACGTCATTATTCTCAGCTATTGAGTACAACAATGTTGTGCTACTTCTTTTATTCCTGTCATTTGCATGACAGGAGACAGAATGATTTTAAAGTTTCGTTTCACCTAAACATATATGGCAATTGCTTTCCATAATGTCTAGTAGCCTTATTTTTTTCAGTTCTTAAATTATATAACCTGTTTGCTTTAAAATAAATGGAGTCCAACTTTTAGACTAAAACACTTAAGAAAAACACTTAAAATCACTATACGGACTCTGTACTAGCATTTCTAGTTTCCCCCTAACTGTTTGTATGCCAATAAGGCAAAAAAGCAACTGCTTTGTATCCACACTCCCTGGTCACTATAAACAAGTGTTCATTTGACCATGAATCTGTTATAAATTGTAGAGATGAAGCCAAAGGTTAGCACTGAGGAGCACATTTATTAACTGAGCCCAATTTCTTATGAGAGGTCTTAACCATAATATGTTTTTTAAAGATAAAAGTTACACTTTGCCTTATCTCTCTGTCTAGCCTTCAGAGCATAAAACAATCGTGGTAAAACCAACTGATGCATAAATTATGGAAAGGTAGCAGTAGAAAAAACTACTGTCACTCATATTTTAATCTATACATTAAAGATCAGTTATGTCCATGGGCAAACAAGCTGATTCTGTAGTGTACTTAGCTCCGTAAGGAGAGAAGCTTTCAATATGACAGGCTAGGGCTGGAATAGACAAATATATATGTAATAATGTTTTAATCAGGTATTGCAGAACACTAAATAATTGCAACTGATGTTACCTACGTTGTTATAAATTGGGAGTGGCAGGCTGGTTATGCTGATTATGTGGAAATGTGGTATTCCCTATAATTCTTCGAAGGAAATATCCTCCTGCAGGAAATTCAATAATTGCCACAGTTTTTGGTAGCATTCATTGCCACTGATCTATGAAGAAAAATGCCAGGAAAGCACCTGGATGGCTGCTGAAAACCTCTAAATTAATGGGAATGCTGTGTCAACATTTTATGGAAGGTGTCTCCTGTAGTTAGTATCAGTAAATATTTTGGCAAGGAAAACTGAGTTTATAATTTGTTATTTAATACACAATGGGAGTACTGTGCCTCTTATGTAAATCAGCTACCCAGACAAAGGAATTTAAATCCAAACAGAATGAGATGAGAGGTTACCAGGATGGAAAGAGTGATTGTGAAATTATGCAAAGAACCCACATTGTATCAGAAGAGGTAATTTCTACAGAGATAGAGAAGTATTCATGCTATCAAATAAGGTCCTGAGGAAATCTCCTCAGGGATACTGTGTAGTTTTGTTCAAGCAAAATGATTTAAAATCTGAAACAGATGTGAAAAATCAGGGGAAGGAAGAGCCTAGCTTTTTCTTTTAAGGTGGAAATGTTTGGCACATTTAGGGGGAAAAAAAAAAGAGAGCTGAAAGAAGAGGATACTCCTGTCAATATACATATCATAAAGAGTGATGAACAATTTAAACCAAAAGCCATCGCTGTCATAAAACCAAATTGGCAATTTAAAAAAGGTTTCTAATCATTAGAGTAAAATAGTTCTGGGACATATTAAGTTACAAAGCCTTACGAATCCTATGAATAGGGGGAAAGGGTTATAAGATGCAGTGCTTAGTGGTACTGCATAGTGGACTAGGTTTTAGTAACCATTAAGTATCCCTAACAAGTGTAGAATACTAGTCCGCAAAAGGTAAAAAAAAGAATGTCCTAAAGAACTGAGTAGCTCTGTGCATCATGGTATTCATGTGGCTTAAGAAGTATTCCTTTAGAGGTTGTTTTAACAGGGATTGTGTTTGTTCATGAACAATTTAAAAAAAAAATGATTAGAAAATAATGCTATCAAATTAAAGATTATTTTCTATTAGGATATATTGGGTTCCCCTCATACGTTCTGAATCCTCTGGTAACTGAACCTATAGGTTAAAGTGAGCAAGACTGTAGTAGAACACTCACTAATATGTTTTAACACTTTTATGTGAAGTTAAGTAGAGCCAACATTAAAGAGTGTCGTGTTTTTTCTTCCCTATCAACATATTTTAGCCCACAGCTATCACTAAACTTCTTCACACATGTATACTCCTGACAGACAGTGCTAATAAAAAAACCTGGGGGGTTCAGTTGTGGATGTATACATCAGCATGCCCTGATTTGCAATTTTCACCCCAGTGTACAGTCTGGAACAACATTTCCTTGTGCTTTTCCCAAGGTTGCTTTGAACTGATAATTTAGGAATTTTAAGGCATGGAGAAGAATTAATAAAATGTCTTCAACAATTTCTTCCAATACAGATGTTTAGTAAAATGGAGGGCTGAAAAGAGATATCTGCCAACATACCTTTCAAAAGCCTAAGGAAACAATGATATGGCATTTCTTGGTGCTGTTATTTCCTACACATTTGATCACACTCTAGAAGCCATTATCACTGACAACTTTTGGAAGGGTCCATTTGGTACTTGAAACATTAGAGCTGTTGTCTTTTTTAAATTAGACTGTTTCTTTGGAAACTAAGACAGGAGTTCATTTCTCAGCCATGGACCTCAGTTTCCTTAACACAAAACATCATATACAAAACCCACAAAAGGTGAGGGAGGTAGTGACAGAGGAGTGGAACATGATATATCAAAGAAAGGAATGAGGCAAATTAGTACTGTAGAAGTTGAGGAAAGAAATGGGCTGTAGTCAGCAAACTAACTCTAATGGGTGATGGTGAGGTAGCTTTCAACAGGTAGCTTAGCAAACTGGTCAACCATTACCTTCAACTCTTCAGAGCCTTTGCTTCCTTGGACATTGAATTTCATGTACAGTGTCACTGCTGGGCAACTGAGAACTGAGATTATAAATGCACCAAAGAGCAAACACGTTTATCTTCCACAATTGCCATATCAATAGGGAATAAATAGCAGGAACAGTTCTGTCTGCCTTTTCCAGAAATTCACTGTATCAGTAAATTGCTTCTGGCCTGCATTGTAATTGGTCAGCTTGCTTTAGGGAATTTTCTGTTCAACCTGGTGGATAAAAGGTACAGTAATCGGATGGATCATCATTCTCAGAATGTTTACAAAAGGCGAGACTACTGAATGCACAAAGTCCTCTTTCTAAACCCAGTGGCTCACAGGCTGGGAACAGAGAAAAGCAGTTGAAAGAGAGTTTCTGGGACTGTGAGTTGATAGATTTCCACTGAAAAAATAATATTTATAGTCCAGTACTGTGGCCTCATTATTACAGGCAGTATAGGTACACAGAACAAAAAGATGATGATTTAGGTTTTGAGGAATCAAACAGCAGTAGTTTCCTACAATGGAATAATAGTTTAATTAAGTAAAAAAAAAAGAGTAGGACATTTTTAAAAAACTTCTGGTTTGGAAAAATATCAATGAGTTTCATTTCTGATTGTGATAAACTTTAACAGCTTCTCTTAGTCTAGTTAGCTAGGCATAACAAAGACATGACATGAGTTAAATAACCGGCTTTGGTGAAACTGCTTACATAAGTACATACTTGAGCAAAATAAAAGCTTTAAATGACTGTATTTCCAGGTCTAGCAATACCTGGACAATATTCTCCCAAATCATCTAATTTCCAGCCCTTTGTTTCAAATGCAAATCTCCTTCATAGGAAAGCATTTTTGTTTTATCTTTAGGGCCTAAACACTTATCAGGTAGTGATGCTTTACAATTAGCAATTCCTATTATCAAAATTATATTAGTTTCTTGATCTATTTATCCAGGGGATTCTCTGGAAGGTACATGCTTGTGAAAACGTAAAAAAAAAGGAACAGATAATTTAAACTGAGAAACTACGTATACATAACAGAAAACTCTAAAAAATGTTTTCACATGAATTATAACTGGAGCCTAGTTTAGTTTACCAGTAATCTCAAGGGGTTGACAAGTACATAGAATGGATGTTCACAAAGGTGAAGGAGTCTCACTGATGTTCCTATAGCTACCATATATGGGTTACCTCCCGTGGCATTGGGAGCCTAAGGGGCCCCTCAGATTGGTACCAGAGATACCAAAGGTGCAGGAGATAAGGACTATACACCTATTTAGGTCTGTCCCCACAATCCCAGTTATGTAAGAGGTCTGCCCCAGGTAGGAATATCTCCACAGGCAATAATAAATGGTATGTCCAAGGGCAATGATAAAAGAGTCTGAACTCTTGTGGACACTTGTGGCCCAGGAAGAAGGGCAGAGAGATATGAGGGGCTCAGAGGTGAGCAGGAAGGACCAAAGAGAGGTAGGGAATTCTGATTCCCAAAATGTCTCTCTCTTTCCAGCTCTGTTACATATGTGAGGCAGCACAACAGAGAAGTCATCTGCTCTAGGTAAAGGGCTAGCACTTATCACTCAAGAAAGAAATCAAGCTCACTTCTGACACTGATCCACAACATCAACCCTCAGTCCACCTTTGAAGGTCTTGGTAAAAGCACGACCAGTCCTTGATGAAACAGTATATTTTTAAGAGATGCTGGTTTCATAGAGAATCTTGCAGAAATCTCAGTGAACAACAAGAAATTTATGAGTGAGCCTAATCCCACACCACTCAAAAGCGTCTAAGTTGTTTTGCCACTGACCAGGGTCAGACCTATCCCATACCCCCTCACTGCATTTTGTCATCTCAGTATTAAACTGCTGCGTTTCAAAACAAGGGTAGAGTTTCTCTTGGTGAGATAAACAAATGCTAGCGCTGGGAAGGAAACTAGGTAACGGTGCTGGCTAGTCCAGCAGGATTAACAGTGTTCTCAGGAGTCAGTTTGTTTGACAAGAACACAAGCATGTTTCAGCTTGGCAACAAAAGAGAATATTGATGCCAAGACTGCCTTCTGTAGTTTTTTGTATAATACACTGCAGGAGTCTGTGTTTTGACAATCTCTCTTTGTATTTCTTCTTATTTGTTTGGTGTATTTTATCAAAGATCCCAAGGAAACTCAAATGATAAGGAGGAGAGTGAATCTTATTTTTTGTAAACATTACCATAACCCATTTCCAGAATATACCCACTTTCTAAATCTAATATTTTAAAGATAATTATTAGATCAAACCTCCTACTGATATGTTTCCCTAGAACAAAGAACATTTATTTAGAGAACATGGTGTGTCATCATTTCAGTTAGTAAGTTCATAAATCATTTAAGTTGCCCTAAAGAAATTAGGATAATAGAGGCTGTAACTTAATGGTTTCATGCAATCACTGAAGTAGTATAAAAACTGTTTAACACTAATAATAGATTCATTCTTCAGTCAGCAGGATAGTCTGCCAGGATCTTGGGCATGAAATCAGGTTATTGTCATTAATTCTTTGAAGATTTTTGGTTAGTTGGGTCTTTGTTCTTTCATTTGCCCTTCCTTTTCATTTCTGTTTAAATATCCCTGCTAGTACTATCACTGGTATTCAAGATGTAGGGGATTTCAAATGCTGATGACTTTCATAAAGGGGAAAAACAATTAACAAGATTTCTTTTAATTACTGGGGAAAAAAAAGTTTTCTTTATTACTTGAATCAAGTTCTCTGTGCTTTCATTTTAACCCCTATACCGTTACTTTTCCTTACTGCTGCTAGGTCAGTAGTCACCTCCAAACAGAATGGCTTTCAGGTTTTTCTTTTTGTCCGTACGTTAAGTCTGTATGTGTAGCATGTTATATCTTACATAGAGAAAAGGACTGAATAGCACAGAAACGTTTTCTGTATAGAAAGACAGTAATATTGATTGGAATGTATAATTCTTTGTATAGAAGGGTATTTGTGCCTTTTCCATACAGGAAAAGAACAACTGATACCAAATGGGCTCACTCAAGGATTTTTGTCACTTCTACTATCATTGACTTAACGTCGTGGTCAATATCTCAGAATTCAAATCTTATTTGTCTTCTAGCTCTGATTGATTGATTCTACAGGTTTTACTAGTCATTATGCTGGTTGTGAATTTTTATTTTGTAGCTACAGATTCATTCCAACAGAGACTGTTGTGAAGAAAAGCAATACTTCAAATTAATGTCTTGTTGCTCGATTCTCCCTAGAATCCCAATATGATTGTTATGGATAATAGTGTTCTTAAGGTCATTAATGGCTCCATATCTCAATTCATCTTCTGATACTCTCAATTTCTACTTTATTTATGCAGCTTGAGAAGAGAAGATATTTTTACTGACCAGACAATTTGATATATATATATAGCTCTGAAAACTGCACACACAAAGCCCACTGGCAATTTAGAAGTTGTGTATTCAGGTCTCACATGCATTGAAGAGATAGCATCTGGCTTTAAGTGATGAATATTAATTTCTCAAGGGAAAAACACATATACAGGTTTCGACTCATATGAGTAACATAATTTAAAATCAAAAGCATAAGACATATTCTACCAAATCTTCTGAAAAATCAGCAGAATCTGAGACCTAAGAAAATATAATTGATTAATTTAAAATAAATATTTGTACTTTAACTAATTCTGAACTATATTCTTACAGTTCTTGAAATTTAACAAATAGGGATTTTTAACTTATACCCTGACTGCTAATAGTAGAATTGGTTGTTTTACTAGGAACTCAAATACAATATCAGCTTTGCCTACTGATAAATATTCTCCATTAATAGAAAGTAAACAGGGGCAACACATTTTTATTCAGTTACAACTAATTGCATTTTATTTAAACCACACCTTTAGCCGTTTTCATAAAATACTGGTTACAAGTTATAATAATAAAACTAGATTCTAAACATTACACATATGTATAACCAATATATAACATATGCATATTTATGTAATATATAACATATATGTGCAACCAATCTGATAACCCACATTAACAGAATGAAGTCTTTGGCCTACATTTCACATATTTAACCGTGCAAAATAAATTAAAAAAATAATAATTTCAACTGATTATAAATGAAGGACCTGTAGGGAGGTCTCTTGTTACAAAGAACTGTTCATTACCATTTTTCTTATATAAAATATCTTTTGCTCATTTATTGATTTCTAGAACCCAAATATTTGTGATTACTGTCAGAGTGAATCAGTGTGAATACAAATGCACGTGTTTGTATATATTTATGTGTGTATATATATGTACACATGTATATGTATGTGTGTGCATGTGTGTGTGTATGTGTATGTATATATACATACATATTTAGAGAGATGTATGAGTGAAAATAAATGAGTTTATTACTTCACATTTTTGCAGTGAGAAGAATACTGTTTATTAGAAAGAAAAACTTAAAGAAAAACTTAAATCTTTTACAGTCAGGTGTCCGAATAAGACCCTTTGACCAATACATTAATGAAGTTTACTATGGACACTTCCTGATGAATCAGAGGTCCAGAAATTCTCCATAACACTGGCAATACCAAAAGATCTTTCCTCATTAGATCCTTGTATTAAAATGCCTCTGTCAGAAGCATTCTGTCAGATCTTGCTGCATTTTCCCATGTTTTTGGTCAACTCTAGATTATGCCACTTACATTAAACCTTAACTGTGGCTACAATAAAAGACATCTGAGAATCTGTAACTGAAACACATTAACATGAACCTTCTGTTTTATACAGGGGCTATTATGACTTTGCTCCAGTTTTTTTCTCTATCTTTTCATATGATTCTGGATATAGTTAATGAAATTAACCTTGACAGGATATTTTTTCTATGTGTGTACAGAAAAGATATATATGTGTGCATGTGGCTACAGAAGCTCTATATTTAACTCGTAGTTTTCCACAGATTCCTTGTGTGATAATGTTATGTGAAATCCATATGCTATAGATTTTCCACCTGTACCTTCACTTGTGGATCCAATATGGGCTCATGCTTGGACAGCGAACTCTCTGATAAGACCTGTCAATATATCTGTTTGAAAAATATTACAAGTTGTGCATAACTCCTAACTTTCAAGGAATCTAAAAGAAGTTCGTGCTGAGTTCAGTGACCAAGCTGTGTGCCCAAGTTATGACTAACAACATGTGAGTACAACACAAAAACTGGATCCTGATCAGTTCTTTTGTATGCCTCTAAAAAGGCTCACTAGCCTCTGTTTCATTGCTAATTTCTTCAGGGACTGCTTTCCTGCTTAGACACCTTTGTCTTTTCACTTTTTTTGGTGTCAAGGATTGAATAATATCTGAAAGATATTTTTATTTGAGTTGCCTCTGAAATTTGCTTTTCCTTTTAGTAAAACTATTTCTCATATGGTTGACTTTGAAGGTCCATCTGTTTATTTAGAATTTTGCCTGAAGAAGTAATGGTTATGTCTATTTTTACTGCTGTCTCCTTGGCTTGGATAAGCACAAGCAAATGTATGCTTTTCCTGGTTCTGACTTTGAAGTTTTGTGTGACTTGGGTATGCGTGTCCTTGGTACCAAAACCATCAAGGAGTGTTAGACATCAGTACAATATATTAAGTCCCCTGACACTCACCCTTTCTATTATGAGAGACAAAACAAACAAACAAACAAAATAAACAAAGAGTTCAAAAAAAATTTTGAGTGTGATGGTCGTTTTCTCAGATGGTGAGATTGATAGAATATGAACAACTTAAAAAAGAATTTCAACCATAGTAATTTATTGGAACTAAAAGACAATTAACATTAATGTTGAAACTTAAAAGATTTGTGAATTGAGACATTAAAATAAAACAAAAATAAGCGTGCTTCTACTTTTAAAAAATGTCTCCGTGTACCTATGCTATATTTATTGGGAGGCAAAATTTTATATATGACAGTCACACTTATTTCACTCTATTTCTCTTGTCTTCACAGTTAAAACATGAGAATTCCAAACCACAAGTGGGTTTGCAAGACTCTATTTCATTGTTGACATCAATAAAACCGTCTTCATTTGATATTTATGCTAATAAGAAATGAGATTTGGCAAGCTTTTACACAACAAAAGCTGAGGTCACATGACTCCAGTTTCTAATTCAGTTTGAATCTTTGGAAATGCCCATGTATGGTTGATAGACATGAGTCAATATTCATCTCTCCCTGAGAAGTACTGGTTCTGTCACAGTATTTGGAATAAAACAGTAGGAAAAGGTCAATTTTAGTTAAGTAAACTTAGTAGCTATATCTCAGAATCCAGCCAGGGAACAAAATTTTTGAGAGAGAGGGTGGTTGGAAACAGAGAGAGGTCCAGTTACATGTTATCAAATGGATTTGTGGCCAAAAGCTGTGTCTGAAGACAGTATGTACCCTATATGAAATGGTTTTATCCTTGTGAAATCTGCATTTCTGACCTGTAGTGAAAAAAAAGCTTGTGCTTTTCTTCTCTGTTTTGATGTGACATCATCCTGAAATGTGCTAACAAAACAGTAGTTTCAGAAGGTGCTAGTCAGGCAAGTAACATCCCTTAAAGCCAGAAAACAAAGGAAAATGATGGTAACAATCCTAGGTGTGGAAAGGCCATTGGAGCGATTGCCTGCTAACGCTATCTCCTGAGCACAGGGCAAGAGGAAAGTAGCTTGAGCTTAATACCCACAGGATAATTACAGGGAACCAGCTGTCTTTTGAGTGCCATAATGAATACATATTGTTTTCCTACAACTTTGTGTCTTCTGGCTGACGGCTGGGTCTGATTGGAGCTTATCTTGCAGTCAAGGCATTTATAAGAAAGTCACTCTTTTGCACTCACATTCAGCTCTGTGGGGTTGTTTTCAGGTGTGTCTTTGTGATTACATTATTTTGCCCACTTACGGTCATGAAATATGAAAACAGTTTTAAAGTGATTTATGGTTTAACTTGTCTAGAAATCGGTGAAATGTGTTTGAAGCTGGACAGTGAGTTCAAAAATTATTTGGAAGAGATATAGCCGTATGCCTGTAACGCCCACCTATATCTACTACCACAACACAGTCACATAGCCTCCAGGTTTTAAGAAACCAGGCTAAATCAAATCTAGAATCAGCCTAAAAGAGAAAGGTTGCATTCTTGAATGATAAGGATCACTAATGCCACTGACTTGAAAAAGCACCAGCTTACTGAGGTAGATTTTGAGCTAGTAGGACAGGAGCTTAGGCCTCAGCTGACATCTAGAAGGTGATGCAGGCTGGCTCTTCGTGGCCAGATTTGTAACAAGTAACTCAGGACCATGTCCCATCTCCAGACCCCCATTGTTCTCCCTGCTCTTGTGAAGGACATCTAGACAACTGAGGGCTGAGAACAGCAGGGCACATTGCAGAGTATATTTGCTCCACAGGTTTTATGTGGCCTGTTTTGTAGTAGGGAAGGATTAACTCCATGGCAGGTGGTAAGCGTTCAATTTTTCAGGAGCTGGGACATTTGTATTCTTGACAAGTAATGTCTTAGCAACATAGTCTGAACTTAATTTTTTAAAATACACAGTTCTCAATTCCCCACCCCCCCAGATACATTTGTTTCTAATTAGAGAAATGGAGATTTCTAACAGCACTATAAACAGCTCATAGAAGTAGACCACAAAGTACACAGGGCATAGATAACTGAGACAATATAGCAAGACCAGGTTTATGTTTGGTAAAAGTTTTTTTTTAAGTTTTGGGCATTTGATATTACATCCAAAATCCATATATTTTACTATTTTCTTATGGAAGGATGTCACTATTACACCCGGTGTTTCTGCTGGGACATATTACATTCATCGAATTATTTGTTCCTACCAGATCAAAGCAACAAGGTGATTCTCCCCCTCTACTCTGCTCTTGAAAGACCCCACCTGCAGTACTGCATCCAGCTCTGGAGCCCTCAGCACAAGAAAGACATAGACCTATTAGAGCTGGTCCAGAGGAGGGCCATGAAAATGATCAGAGGACTGGAACAACTCTCCTATGGAGAAAGGCTGAGGGAGTTGGGATTGTTCAGCCTGGAGAAGAGAAGGCTCCGGGGAGACCTTATTGCAGCCTTTCAATACTTAAAGAGGGCTTATAAGGAAGATGGCGAGAGACATTTTACCAAAGCCTGTAGTGACAGGACAAGGAGCAATGGTTTTAAAGTAAAAGAGGGTAGATCTATATTAGATATAAAGAAGAATTTTTTTATGACGAGTGTGGTGAGGCACTGGAATGGGTTGCCCAGGGAAGTTGTGGATGCCCTCTCCCTGGAATTGTTCAAGGTCAGGCTGGACGGGGCTTTGAGCAATCTGCTCTAGTGGAAGATGTTCCTGCCCATGGCAGGTGGGTTAGAACTAGATGATCTTTAAAGTACCCTTCCAACCCAAACCATTCAATGATTCTGTGATTCTAAGAATGAATGCGAGAAGCTTTGTGGCTTTCACCATTCAGGCAATCAGACAACATAAACAATATTCCTCTGCACCTTAGCACTATTAATCAATATAGTTCTCATCAGTATATAATTTCATGAGATATGTCACCGAGTGTCTCACCTGTTGGGTCTTAGCTAAATGTGCAATGGAAGGTGGCTCACAGCATATAACTCAGAATCAAATACAGTTGCTATTTTTTCTGCTTCACTGAAAAAAAGATCATTAAATTATTCACCTGCCACAAGGGTAGGTAATACCTTTTAATCAATGCCGAAATGCAATAATGGAGCAAAATGAAAGACTTCACATTACAGACGCCCTGGGCAAAACCCCTCTAGTTATTTACGTTTTGGTTGTTACTAGGTCCTGAAAATCGGGGACAACATTATCTCTGTAACAACAATGTTATGCAAAAATGACATGGAGTTACCTGTAAATTAGTCTTCTGGGATAGTAAACTCACATTGCAGATGAAGTAATCCATTTGTAGTTAAAGCAAAGGTTTGAACTGACTGACTACAGAAATTTCTGGGTTTAGACTAGCATGAAATGGTATGTTGATCTTCATTGTGAATAGACAGGCATACACAGAGGAAAATATATAAAAGTATAAATGTATCCACTGTGGACTTGATTCTGAGACTAATCCAGCAAAAGGATTAGGATTTTGGATTTATTTAACTCCTTTCTGACATAAAGAAAGATGGTTTTATCACTGATAAATGGTGGAATTTGGAACAGCAGTACGGAGATTTAATTCTCATGTTGTGAAATGAGGAATGGTCACACTCCTCACAGGCAGAAGCAGAAGGTGGCCTTCACATCTGTGTTCAAGGACTACACATTTACTTTTTATCAGATCTTCATCTACTAATGAATGCAGTACACAAATGTGATAGCTACCCCACTAGTTACTGAGCCATCAATAATTTTCCACTGGAATACTTTCTTAATGGCAAACCAATGGGCAATTAAATGAAAATTTAATATTTTTAAGGATCCTTTGAAAACTTTAATTCAAACTTGAAAGCAAACAAAAATTTATTTCTACATCCAAGATATCAGAGACTGTCAAAAATTTCCTTCTCACCCCCAGCCACCACCCCAAATGCCTCTGACATCTGATATTCTTAATTTTTTTTTTTCCTAGGAAGAATTCTAAACACCAATAACTAAGAGTCCTAATGCCACTCCCAAATTAAACCTGAATATAGAGGAAAATTCTGCCCAATGTTTTTTGATTTTGGTTGCTGTTCTCATCCTGTTGTTCTATGGACTATCCATAGTGTGCTAGAAACCAAAATACTTTAAATAGGAAACTGACACATTAAAAGGTCATTTGTGTATCAGAGGGGAAGTTTAGTCCCAATTATGTTGGTCCAAACATAGTGAGAAGTCGTAACGACATAGTACGGAGCAGGTACAAATGCTGCATAATGCAGCACTCTTAAATACCTACCACTAAGCAGTTAAAGTCTTCTGGTTTGTTACATTTCTCTAAGGTCTTTCCAGATTGTTTGAACACCTTTTTCACACCAAATAATATTCTAAACTGCCAGTTTCACTGAAGTCAATGATATAATTAACTTTTTACTCAAAAGAAATAAAACTTTGAGAATATGTGTGAGTATGTGTGTGCAGATTTTGGAACCCATTTTGAGGCAGATAGGATGTTAGACACACACACTGTGTTTCCTCTGAAGTAGTTTGTAGCAATTTCTCTTTTCAACCTTTTTTTTTATGCTGATAAGCTAAAATTCACAATTTCAGGAAAGAACACAACTGTCTATTATAAACACCTCATATTTCCTGGTCTTATTTAATGTGCTAATGTCATTTCTGCTGGGTAAATCTTGTCAAGTTGGTGGTATTTGTGAAAGGATTAGCTTTATTCTGTATATCTCCACTCTATTGCTAGGGATATTCGATGGTACAAGATGACATTTTATTCAAAATCTGGCAAAGCATAGAGTAACACACTCCTCCTTGCTATCCAGTAATACCCTGAAAAGCAAATGGAGTTCACCTTTACCATTTTACTGCAATGCTTGTTCCTACTTTTTTTTCTTTTTTTTTTTCCCCAGAGCCATAGACATCCCATAGCTGCAGCATGCAATGGACCGCAGAAGGTTCCTTCCACCAGCTATAATTGGCATTGCCTTTTCCGTTTAAAAATTCACAGTCTTGACACCATGCCAACTATAGCTGCAACACTTTCCGTTGAAGAGGGGGCTTTTATTCATGTATTGGTTCATTGGGAAAAGTGATTGAATATTGCATGATGGCAACTGTCCTACTTTGGTTTTACTGAACTAGAAAAGTTAGCCAGACGTGTCAGATGTATAACAGATAAAATTGTAAGCATAAATTCTAATTTTCTAGTTATGTATTTAACTGATTTTGTAAGATGGCTGCTACTCAAGTATGAAATATTCTTGTACGTCACTCTTAAAACATAAGGCATTTCACATTTTCACATCTTTTGTTCTGCTTTGATTTCATGACAAAATACTGATAAAAGTAGGGGAACAAAGCTGACTCTGAGTTTCATATTAATCACTAATAAAAAGTGGCCTGTGTAAATTCTTCTAAATACTAAGCCATCTCTTGCTGTCAATATAGACACAATTCACTGATCAGCAGCAATAAACGCTCTTTAATTGCATACTTTTGTTACACATATTTCTAAGTAAGCATCTCCAAAGTATAAAAAGCATAATTAAAATCTATAATTCAACTATCTGGGTCCATTAATAGAAATATAGCCACATTTTAAATAAGCTTTAACAGTTTAACAGCTCTGTGCTTCAAAGAAAAGTAGATTAATATAAATAGCCTGCAGGGAAAGATAAAGGTTCAGATCTCAGCAATCTGAAAAACTTTGCATTTCTATGGAATCCAATTTCAGGCTACACAAATAAAGTTAAGAAGATGTGTAAACTTGCTGCATAGAATATTTTGTTATCCTAACTGTTGTTGTCCTAACTCATTGAACTAAGTTTGGTCATTCTGCTGAAGTTCCAATTTTGCTTCATTCCTCATGATACAGATATGTTGTGTCTTTGATGTTCTCTAAATATCATTGACGCTAATGCCATATCAATTAAATATGCTGTTTAAGTACAATTTTTTTCTCACTAGTTATTTGTAGAAATTTTCTATAGAGCTTAGCATTAGCATTCAGAACCAGATTCTCAAAAGAACCTCATGTTTTCAAAAGACTTTAGCCCTTGGTGTGACATTTGTTTATTTAGGTACTGAAGAAGGGTAAGAGCTGTACTGAAGAAGATGGGTCACCAGTTTTCAAATTAATAACTAGGATGGTTCCACTGTCATTAGTGGTCTAACACTTATATTAAATTCATGTAAACAGTTGATGTATTTAACAAGAAAACTTGTTAGAAAGAAACTTTGGGACAGAGAATGATAGAGGAAAAAAATAAATAATGATGTGAGGCTACAAAAATAAAGAAAAAAAGTTCAGTCTATCAGAGGAAACCTTGATGGTTTTGTGAGGTAGAGGAGTTTTATACGTGGGTATGAATTACTTACAAGACGTGACCTAGTACTATGGATTTGAAGATTAGGGAGCATGAAAGGAGTTTGTAGAACAACAGCATTTATATAGAATAATGAAATTAAGAGGTCTTCAAAAAGAATTGGGGAAACATTTACAGGTGACAAGCTCAGATAAGAAATCTATCACTGAACTGATAATTATTTTTACTGTATATTTTTGCATAATATGAAGTGTATTAGTGTATCACCATTTTATATAGCTTATGTCATCCTGCCTTCAATAATTTTTGACACCTGTTGTGGCAATGAATGACATTATATCACTCAGCTAAAACAAACAAAAAAAATCTTTTATAAATTTCTAACGTTACTTTCTCTGTTGCCATTAACCACCTTTTGTTATGGAATTAGGAGGTAACATTTCCCTCCACCTTTCCTAGGCCTCTGAACCGTTGCTGTTGGGTTCTGGCAATGACACTGACAGTGACCTACTTGGTTTACTTGCAAAGAGGAGTCTTGACCCAATGTCAGATGTGGAAGAAAGTAGGAGGATTCCTATTCATTCTGGTTCCTAATGGCATACCCCACATTTGAACAGCTAGAATTATAAATTAATTGCTCTTGAAAGTTGTGAAATCATAGTTTATGATGGTCTACCTGAGTAATTAGGAAACAAATTTTGATAACAAAACAGGAGAAAACAAACAAACAAAAAAAGCAGTCTTGGCACTGTAAAGTATCTATACATGCCAGCTGATACCACTGCATTAGCCAAGAAAACGTTATGTAGCTGTGTGGATAGTATGTTCATTGCCTGTTTACTTTTCTTATTGGCCTTTTGTGGAGAAGTCAATGCTATTGCGAACCCATGAGTGAACAGGTCTCCGTCAGTAGAACAGAGAGCAATCTGTTGAAAACTTTTCTTCAGGATAAAGGAAAAATAACTGAATGCTTGTGAACTGTTCGGTTAACTTATCTGTTTTGATTATTATGGTTTGCCCTTATTTTATTAAAAAACCCCAAAAAAACCACTTAACAAGCTATATGATGGCATGTTTGGTTGCTTGTTTTCTTTTGGGGACTAGTTTATTTCTCAAATGTTCTGAACAGGTCAAGAAGTATTTCTGAGAGGAGAGAAACATTTTGGCTGAAATTTTACTGTTATCTATTCACCAAATCTGTGCATCCTTTATTTCTCTGTTATATATATTAGGGGCACTGGTCTCGTAATGCATCTTGTATCAAGGTGATAGTGAGAATTCTGCATTAACAGTGCAGGAGCACAGAGGCAGGAGAAAGTCATGTACATCTTGCTCCATTCTCTAGAAGAAATTGCCATGTGGGAAAGAGGGATTAAAAAAACAAGAATAATGACAGCTAAAAGGCAGTGTAACAATTTTTTCCTTATATGTTGGCAAATGTGTGTTCATATGGTGATTGCTTAAGCTTTTAGTTTTTGGCAAATGGTGTCTAGAGCTGGATTCTGCTGAGTTAGTAATAGATGGGATTGTGGATGGTAATGTCTCTCTTCCCTGTAGCCTGACTGGAGGTCCCACAGTAAAATTTCCCCGTACGGTACATTTTTCTTCTGCTGAAACCACTGATTGGGTGTAATTCTCACTAAAAAGTAGATCTCCGTTCCTATACTAAGTGAAAGTGAATTGGGCTATTCTTTGCGTGGATACTCATTTGTAAATTAGATTAGAGCTGAATCCATAGCATAGCTAAGTAACTGGATACATTAATGGCAAATTTGTACCTTGCCTGACACTGGAGCATAAGCAGATACAAGGAAACTTGTACTCCTCTGCACAGGATGTGTCTCCTAAGTCCAACGTGAGTAATAAAAAAAGTGCTCTGCCAACCTGCTACACCTCGTTAACTGAGACAAATCAATGAAGAAGCCTTAGTTGGCAGGGAGTGAGTGACACTGACCTTGTGCTGTTTGTACACTCCAACCCACTCTTATTCTGCTCTATCCACCAACGTAAGAGCGGGCACCCTGAACTGGTGTAGACCAGGAAAACAGCCTGTGGCAAGAGATGGGTGGGTACAGATAATGTCAGCCTTGGAGCAAGGCAGGAACCCAGGCACCAATACAAGCCACAGTATGCACCTTCATCTCTCTTGGAACACCGAGCCTACATGCTTACCTGGATTGAGGGCAGAAACCCATGAGCCTGAATGAACAAGTCTGCTCATCAAATCTTAAAAGATTTATCTTGAGCTTTCTTAAACTGAATTTTGCAGATCAGATCGTTTTGGGGAGAGCAGAACTGAGGCTTGCCAGATTTTTGTTAAAAAAACATGAAGAAAAACAGTAGCTTTGTTGTTTGATTGGTGTGAGGTTGATGCTGTGCTGGGGAGTAACCAGATCAAATAGAAATGTTGAGCAATTCAATCAAGCTTTAGAAGTTTAACTTTATTTTTTCAAGATAGTGTTATTTCACTGTTCATTGACAGCCTTTCATGATTTTCCCTGTGAGAAGCATACTGACAGCTTCCCAATCAGAATATTTTATGATGTACTTGTTCTGAAATTTGTTTGCTGCTTTAATTTGAGTGTATACATGTGTGTGTACCTGCATAATGCAATTTTTCATCATCCTGCCTTTGTAGGATGCTTTATGTGGGCTTTGAGAACATCCTGCCTTCATATTAACTGTTACAGTGTTATGTAAAAAAGCTCTAGACTTCTCTGAAATTAGCTGATATTCATGAAATACCCTTTATAGTAAGCACGTACGCATATGTTCACATCACATATTCGTGTGTGCAGATGGGTATAAAGAGATGCAATTTTGCGGGATACTTTACATTAACTTAGACTAATAGCTTCACGCAATTATTGTGATAACATCAACAGCACTGTTAAACAAAACCAGCAGAAATGTGAGCTTACTTTGGGAAGTTACTGCTCTGGAAGCATTTCAGAAAATAGTGTTGATTCATATCTGTTTCATCTGTTTGTTTTAAAACAGACTTGTAGAAGAACAATACATGATGTCATATCAGCAGCATAAGGCTGGAGTTCAGATATCTCCCTTATCTAAAGAGTGAACTGTCAAACTGCAGATTTTCCCATGGTGGGCTGTTCTCAATCTCTGAAACTGCTTTTCAAGGCATAGTCAGTCATTAGCCAGAGTAAGGAACCCTTCAACATTAATTCATAAATATCCTCAGCTACTCTAAAGTGTTTCTTCCAAAAACTGAAGACATCTAGTCTGTGCCAATGTTGCAGCTTTGTTGAACTGCTTTAGGTACTGTCAGGACTGACATTTGCTTTGGAAATCTGAAAAACATAATCAGCTCCCTGACTGCCATCTCTCCCTTTATGGAACAGACTCTAATGCTAGAAATGATCTAATTCAGAATGTCAAATATTCAATGCTGATGATTCTAACAGTTAAAGATCTTTCCCCTGCTGCCTTTCTGCCATTTAAAAGTAAAGTTATACTGACAAAATGCTGAAATAAATGTATTAACATTTATCTTTAGTTCATTAGGTTAATTTCAAGTAAGAAGTTGAGACGGATAATATACAGGCAGAAATAGTTACAGAAAATCCCAAAGAAACCAAGTTTATTAAAAATTTATTTCTGCCAAAATAGTCAAGATGATGTATGCCAAACACTGCATTATACAATGTTTTTTAGTTCTACCTGAAACGGAAGGGAATAGCCACTAGATAACCCCAAATTCAGAAGTGATACTGCTGTAACCTGTTATCCTCCCCAGAATCCCTAGGTAGAGATTATTCTCTGTAACCATCTGGATACAGCTTCCTTGAGTTTTTATAAAACATACTTTCACCTAACAGTTGAATTTAAATATAGCATCTCTCTTGCAGACTTGTGGGATAGTGTCATTTCACTGTAACAGTTAGCATATGGTACTTGGCGCTGGGAGAAAGAAAATTAAAGTTGAAGCGAAGTTGTCAGGAAGCTACTAGCATGTCTATAAGATAAACTGTGCAGAGTTTCTGCAGTGCTTTGAGGCTCCTTTCTCACCTACTAGTGTTCTGGTATTTATATCTATATTTGACAGTTAGGAGTGGTCACAGGGTATCCTTGGAGGGGAAAGAAAAAATTCTTCAAAAATGCTGGTGTGTTGGCATATGCAATTAAAAAGCTGTTGAGACTGTTACTCCAATTAGTGAGCATCTCTTTCAGACTGCAAACCTTGGATGAAAATAGAGTATGTTGATCAGAGGGACCCTTTTGAGCATGGCTCATAGATTTGCTTGCCCATCTGGCCTTTCCCAATCACATATGCTACAGATCTCAAAAACCTCTTAGCAACAACAGGTGAAAGGCCAGGTTAGACCCTAGACAGACTTTGGTTTTCCACCCATCTTCTCTGCTAGAACAACCTTTTTTCCTGTCTGCTTCTTATCACTTCAGTTTCCTTACAAAACCTGGCTTTCAGCAGAGAGACTTAGTCCAACAGTCTTTTTCAGAACAGAAGCTGCTCTTGTAAGGACCTTGCCTAGCATTACTAAATCATTACATTACTCAACATCTGTTTTGCTGGGTGAAAAAAAAAAACCTCATTCAGATGCAGCCACTCACCTTCCTGTCATGCATGATAAAGTTCACTGAAAGCCTTTTACAGCCTTAAACCTGCTTTGGGTGGGGAATGCTGCACTGAAAGGTGAGAATTAAACATCTCCAAGTGTGCTTCTTAGGGCCTAATTGGACAAAACACGCCACTTCCTAACACCACAACTTGTCCTATCCACAGCTATGTAGTATTTACTTGTGTTTTTAATTTCAATACTTTTACCTCTCCTGAAAATTAGATTAGTGCTTGTAGAATGTGTCAGATGAACAGCCTGTAGAAATGCTGTTTTTTGAAATTTTTTGTATATACTCAGAAACAGTTATAGCTCTGGCAATGGCAATGCAATTTTCACTGTGTCAAAAAGCAGCAGTTCTGATTCAGCAGTAACCACAAAGATGTTATACTGCAGTTTTTAAGCACTTTTATTAATGATCTAGATTGTGCAGCTAAATAACAGTTCACCATCTGAAACACAGAAGCTCAGTATCATTTAATGTTCACAAGATTTAATTTTGAAAGCACTTAAAAATTATCTCAAAATTATTTTTGGCATTCAAATTTCATTTAAATCAGTGAGTTGTTGAGGACTAAATACTTCTGCATGATCTAAAGATAAATCTCTCCTAAATATTTTTTCCATAGCTCTTCATGGTAGCTTCTGGAATTATCTACTTCATTATAAAAACATCAAAATGTGTGAACTTAATACTGTGTAAGGACTTGCAAAAGTGAACAGGTATATAAATGATGTTTTGTGATTCTGTAGAAATTTAGATTGTGGGAAGTAGTCACAATTCTGATCAAAAAATAATTAAAATCCTAATTTCAGTTACCCTCTGGAGAGAACAATCATCCACCTGTTTGTTTTAGTTCAGATTTTCATTTTGTAAAACTCCTATGGTTTGATTTATTTAAGAATAAAAAGTCACACCAACCAAATAGCCCCTTATATTAATATCTAGATAGAAAAGGAAAAAATAACATTCAAGCTCTTCCCTTTTCTTTCTAAAGTTCTATATCAATGAAATATGAAAGTGATCTGAAGTCTTAAATGCTGAAAGTTTCTTTCATTTTAAGAAAGCATTTTGCAACTAATTCTTTGTAATGTTGACATATTGACACACTTTTTCTGACTGTTATTGCACAAGTCAGTATTAGCACTACTCAGTGCTATAATCTTCCCCGTTGTTACTGAGAATGAGGTAATTATGGTGATATTTGGGAAGAAAAAAACACAAATACTGTGAAAATGATGATTTTTTATGACCTGCACACGCATTTTTCCATTATTTTTTCATCATCAGTATGACATCAGTATGACATGTTGGAGTTAGTGTTTTCTGACTGCTTCTCATCTGAGTCTCTGATCAAGTCTTTCATTTGAGACAGTCACTCATGCAAGCTCTCAGTTCTGGGAAAAGTGATAACTTCCCTGCTGCTGAATATCTCATTTTCACATTGGTATAGTTATGCTTAAATAAAGTAAATCATCCTTTGGATATATCCAGAATCCAGAATAATGGTTTTACCTGTGGGGTGACCTCATTGCTCTCTACAGCTTCCTGAGGAGGGGAAGTGGAGAGGGAGGTGCTGATCTCTTCTCCCTGGGATCCAGGGACAGGACGCATGGGAACGGTTCAAAGCTGCGCCAGGGGAGGTTCAGTCTTGACATTAGGAAACATTTCTTTACCGAGAGGGTGGTCAAACACTGGAACAGGCCTTTCCTAGAAAGGTGGTCGGTGCCCCATGCCTGTCAGTGTTTAAGAGGCATTTGGACAATGCCTTTGATAACATGCTTTAACTTTTAGTCAGCCCTGAAGTGGTCAGGCAGTTGGACTAGATGATTATTGTAGGTCCCTTCTAACTGAACTACTCTTGTCTAGTCTAGTTTAGTCTACCTAAGTTGCTAGATAGAGCTAGACTGCCTTCCTTCCTTCCTTCCTTCCTTCCTTCTCTCCCTTCCCTCCTCCCTCCCTCCCTCCCTCTAAATATATATTTTAAATGTTATTTTGGGGAAGTAGACCGTATTCAAATTAGAATTGTATCTGGAAAATTATTTCATACACTAAAACGTGAAAAAATTCTGCAGTCCATCTTCTTCATAATGAAAAACTGCATTTCAATTTCATTGTGTTGTCTCTATTTCAAAGTAGAAAGTTCCTGCCCATGGCAGGGGAGTAAATTAGATGATCTTTAAAGACCCCTTCCAACCCAAACCATTTTATGATCCTATGATTCTACAATTCTAAAATAAGCTTTTTTATTTCTTGTACAAAAAGTACAAAAAAGTTGATATACTCCAGAACCATGTTGAGCTTTTTATGTGTTGACCAAACCCCTGGTACCACTTTGCAAAACTGCTGTTTCATCATGCCCTTCTCCTCTTATGTTCTCTTTCCCGCCCAGTCTGGTCAGAAGCAAAGAAAGAAAGTGGAGAGGTGGGGGAAACAAAAAAAAAAGGAAACAGTAGTAGTTAACTGTAGAACAAAGGTCTTTTGTTACATTATTGTTAAAAATAAAACAAATAAAACCCATTTAAAAAACCTGCAAAACCCACAAAACCTCCCAAACAAAACCTGAAAAAACCCAAACAGATTAAGCACTATATATATATTTAAAAACAAAAGCAAAGTTCTTGCAGACAGCAAATAAAATCTTGCTGTTTTTAAGGTTTCCTCTCTCTCCAAGAATGCAAAGTACAGAGGCCACTGACTAAAATGGACACCATTACAAATAAATGTTTTATTGCAGCTGTTTTCATTTCAACCATTTACCTTTCAATGAAGATAATAACTAAAGTCACAATAAATAAAGCCACAAATTAACAATGTTTGTGCCCAGAAGTCACTGTTTGGGAAATGATTCTTAACTAGTGCAGTTCCTTAAGGTCATAGAAAGGTTTCTTCAACTTGGGCAAATAATGTTGCCAAACGATTCTCCTTTTTTTGTGTGCAGACTTTTAGGGCAGCAGTCTTGCATGTGCTACTGTTAAGTTATCTTGTGCAATAGCTGCTATAATATACATTTTTACGATACTATAGCACTACATTTTAAATGTGTCTACAGTCAAATGACTCTTAAAGAAACTGTGGAACTCCCTAAAATGAGATTCCACATTATCTGTTTGGCTAACACATGCAATCAAAGGCTTGGCAGGAACATACATATTTCTGATTATTTTGTCTCCTGCTGAAACCCGAGTAGTATGTTGAACAACCTGGAAAAGGAATATGTTAATCTCTGTATTAGGGAGGTCTTTGGGATTTTTTGCTATTTAGAAGAAATCAAACATTCAGAGATGTTGCAAAGGTTCCAAATTATGGCTAAGGAGTAATTCTGGCCAGAGCATCTTTACTTATATTCCCATCATTTAACAAAGGGTGCAAAATAGTACTTGTCTATGTGGCTTCCCCTATGGGATAACTACTGCTATTGAGAATGGAACACTTTGTTATGTGTTATTTTCCATATTAAGTCTATTATGACTTCCATAATTTATTTGTCCTCAGTCCTTATGTCTATAGTATATCATATCATCATTTCAATGTTCCTAGCATCTCCCTCCCCGGGGATTGAGGCCCCTTATCTGCCGATCTGACTTGAGTCTTGCTGCTTGCTGGGGTCTCAGATGTGCATGTTGTGGAGAGACTGCTGAAGCTTGTCTGCCCTTGGACTATTGACTCTTGCTGCTCATCCACATGGGCACCAATGTTACTGACAGAGAAGACTTTTGCTGTATCAACAGCAACTGAAGGTCCTTGGGGGCTCAAGAGCATGGAGGCTCAGATGGTGTTTTCATCAGTGCCCCCAATGAAAGGGAAAGGCTGGGGAAAGATTGCAGGATCCTGCAGGTCAACACCTGTACTGACAACAGGGGTTTGTTGTCGTCTATGGGACCTTCTTTGTGGATCAAGGAGTGCTAGAGAGAGATGGAATCCACTTGACAGAGTAGGATGAGAGCATCTTTTCCAACAGACTGAATAAAGCGGTGAGGAGAGCTTGAAACTGTGAACAGAAGGGGAGGGATATAATGAACCAAAATCAAATGAGGAAGTGCAGGGCGGGGTTGGAGAAAGAAGAGTGCAATATGGTAAGCGCAAGAGCAAAGAGGTACTTGCCTCAAGGATGTGTACACAAAAACTTGTGACCTGGCAAATGAGTAGGATGAACTGGAGCTCAAAGAGCAGTCACAGAGCTACAAGATTGTTGGAATAATGGAGACAGGGTGGGACAGCTCATACAACTGCAGTGCTTAGATGGATAGATTGAAGCTGTGGTGGGTTAACCTTGACTAAGGACCAGATGCCCAGCCAGCTGCTCTCTCACTCTCCCACCTCAACAGGACAGGGGGAGAAAATAGGATGAAAAAAGCCTGTGGTTGAGATAAAGACCAGGAGATCACTTACCAGTTACTGCCACTGGCAGAAGAGACTCAACTGGGGGAAAATTAATTTAATTTATTACCAATTAAAATAGATTTGGGTAGTGAGAAACAAAACCCCCAAAATTAAAACAACACCTTTCCCCACTCCCTCTCCTTCCCCTCCTTTTCCCAGGCTCACATTCACTCCTTCATTCCCAAATTTTCTACCTCCTTCCCCAGAAGCAGTGCAAGGGGACAGGGAATGGGCGGTTATGGTCAGTCTAGAACAGTTTCTCTTTGTCACTCCTTCCTTCTCATACTTTTTCCCTTCTCCAGTGTGGGCTGTCCATGGACCACATCTTCCTTCAGGGCACATCCTGCTCCGGTGTGGGGTCCTCCAAGGTTAGCAGTGTGGATATCTGTTCCAACATGGTCCTCCATGTGCTCCATGGGAACAACCTGCATCACCATGGTCTTCACCATGGGCTGCAGAGGAATCTCTGCTCTGGCACCTGGAGCATGTCCTCCCTCTCCTTCTCTGACCTTGGTGTTCACAGTCTTGTTTCTCCCTTTTTTCCCCCTTACTCCCCCACCTGTCCAGATTTTTTTTCCCTTTCTTACATGTATTTTCACCCACTTGGTTGATGGGCTTAGCTGTGTCCTGCAGTGGGTCTGTTGGAGGCAGCTAGAACCAGCCGGAAACAGCTGTGTCTGGTAAGGGTCAGCCCCAGACTCCTCCCACAGAGGCCACTCTGCAGCCCCCCACTGTCAACACCTTGCCACCAACACCCCACAGAAGCTCATCAGGAAAGACAGACAGGGACAACAAGGAGGTCATTTACCTCTGTGTTAAGGAGTAGCTCAGATGTCAGAGCTCTGCTATGAGATGGACAACAGCTGGGTAAGGTTGATGGGTAGCTGTGTCCTGCAGTGGGTCTGTTGGAGGCAGCTAGAACCAGCCGGAAACAGCTGTGTCTGGTAAGGGTCAGCCCCAGACTCCTCCCACAGAGGCCACTCTGCAGCCCCCCACTGTCAACACCTTGCCACCAACACCCCACAGAAGCTCATCAGGAAAGACAGACAGGGACAACAAGGAGGTCATTTACCTCTGTGTTAAGGAGTAGCTCAGATGTCAGAGCTCTGCTATGAGATGGACAACAGCTGGGTAACAGCTTGTGGGTCAGGGTCAGAGAGGAGGCGAGCAAGGGTGACATTGTGGTGGCAGTGTGTTACAGACCTCCTGTTCAGGGTGAGGAAGTGGATGGAGCCTTCCTTAAGCAACTCGAGGACACCTCTGGATCGCAGATCCTGGTTCTCATGGGGTACTTTAACCTTCCTGACATCTGCCAATACCTTGGGACACAAGAAGCCAAGGACGTTTTTGGAGGTTGTAAGGGATAACTTCTTGATACAGGTACTGGATGGATCAACAGATGTGATTGCAGACAGATCTGTTGTTAACTAGTAAGAAAGTGCTGTATGGCAATGTAAGAATTTGTGGCTGTAGTGACCATGAAATAGTGATATTCAGGATCTGGAGGAGAATGAGGACAGAGGTTAGCAGAGTGCAGACCTTGTGCTTTAGGAGAAGAGACTTTGGGTTATTCAGGGAACTGGAAAGCTCCTTTCAAGGCAAAGGAGCTCTGGAAAGTTGGCAAGGCTGCAAGGAGAGCATCCTCTAAGCATCTTCCAAGTACACTCAGGAAAATAAGTAGATGTATCAGGGCACCAGCTTGACTAAACAGAGAACTCATGACAGAGCTTCAAAGCAAACAAGCATTATACAGGAGGTGAAAACAGGGACAGGCTACCAGAGAGAAACTTAGAAACTTTCTTGAACATGCAGCAATGGTGTTAGGAAAACTAAAGCTTAACTGAAATTGAGACTTGCAAGGGACAACAAGGGCAACGAAAAGAGCTCATACAGTTATGTAAGCAACAAAATTCTGAACAAGGAAAATTTGTGCCTGTTGCTGAATGGGACAGGTGATTTAGAGACAGAGACACAGTAAGGCAGAGATATCCAATGCTTTCTTTGCCTCTGTTGTTACCAACAAGGTTTCTTGTGTCCCTAAACTGAATGAAGAGGTTCAAGGGGGAGAAGGGCTACCAGCAGAGAATGAGGGTTGAGTCGGGGATTACATGAGAGAACTTGACCCATGCAAGCCCATGGGACCTAATATGCATCCAGGGGTGTTGAGAGGGCTGGATGATGTCCTTGTAAGTCCCCTTTTTGCTGTCCTTGAAAGATCATGGAGATTGGGGAAGATCCATGATGACTGGAGAAGCAAATGTTGCACTCATCTTCAAAAAAGGCCAAAAGAATGATCTGAGAAACTGATCAGCTTTGCTATGATCCATGGGATAATCATGGAGTGGCACCTCTAGGAGCACATTTCTGGGGACATGAGGGAGAAGAAAGAGACTGGGAACAGCATGGATTGACCAAGGATAAATCTGACCCACCTGATTACCTTGTAGGGAAGTGACTGGATTAGTGAATGAGGGGAGAGCATTGGATGTCATTTATCTCAGCTTTAGTAAGGCTTTTGTCATAGTCTCTCACAATATGCTTGAATAAAACTTTTGATATTACAGTCTAGATGGGAAGACAATCAGGTGGATATCAAACACAGGTTGAATGATTGGTCTCAGAATGTCATGGTAAATGGGTCTTACTCCACCTGGAGCCCATTAACAAGCAAAATATAACAGGGATCTACCATGGGACCTGCCCTGTTTAACATCTTTATCAATGACAGGGAGGATGAGAAAAAGTGCAGTCTTGTCAGATTTGCAGATGACACCAAACTGGGAGGAAATGGAACCATTTGTCAACTTGAAGGCAGGGCTGCCATCCAGAGGATGGAGGAGCAGGCATAGAGGAAGCCAGTGAAGTTCAACAGGAACAAATGCACAATAAGCATGCAAGAGACAACAGACATAACTTGAAACAAGAGTGGTGTAGATTGGATGTAAGGAGAAACTTTTTCTCCACAAGGACAGTTAAGAATTGAAGAGGTTACCCAGAGAGATTGTGCAGTCTCCATCCTTGTCTGACTTCAGGTTTGACCCTGTTTTGAGCAGGAGGTTGGACTAGAGACCTCCTGAGGTCCCTTGCAGCCCTTGAGCCTGTAATTCTATGACCCTTATAATGTTGGTGAGCTATTGAGAATGTACTGACTACCATTAGAAGTGTTCAGAGAATATTTTTCTGTCAAATGTCGACTTTTCAGTAGGAATGAAAACAAATGCAACAAGAGGACAAAATGGTGCTTTGGGATGGCAATAGGTATGGTGTCTTTTCCCTCATTTTTCCTCTTTGGATCAAGATTGCTTATCAGCTGTGCTGCCCATAAAATGTTACAGAGACATGTTTGATGATTAGTTCAGTACAGTGCTATGACTGCAGCTGCATCATGGGAGAGGTAATGTATTCATCACCAGAGGAAATAGAGTATGAGGTGAGTAGACTGAATCCTTCATGAAGTTCCATGATACTGTTTTACTGTTTTCAAGTGAGAGCACTTTAAGTTTTGGATAAACATGGAGGAACTTCTCCCCACCTCCACCCCTCCCAAAACCCAACAAACACCACTCCTCCTTTTTTGAAGACACAGCTTTTAATGAAAAAAGGAAAAATGAAACTCTGTGAGGAAGACACATACTCTGTCTATACTTCTGACTGATCAAAAGCATTTTCACATTGAAAAGTGTTCATTTCTTGAAGAGAAAGGACATTCCATTGTATTTTCCTAACATATGGCTCAAACATATCTGCTTTGTCAGCTGAAAAAATAGGCAGTGATATGTGCATGTATTCTAGGAGATTTAGACCTGTGGGTTTAAAAAAAATAGAGCCTGGTCTTTCCTCATTAAGGTTTAGAAAAGTGCTGATTTATACATCTCAATAAGGGACTCAGAACTGACCACTACCTGAGAAAATGTGGATGACTAATTTTACATGCTTTTGTTTGAAATAGATTAAGAGTCTAGGACTTAGGGTGCTTTTTGCAACTTAGAAAACTTATGCCCAAATCCCTTTTTCTTTATAGATTCACTGTGTGACCATGCACAAATCCTTTAGTCTGCTTTTCCAACAGATAAAACCAATTTCCTGCCTCACAGGAATCTGTCAGAATGAATACATGTACATGTGTCCAGGTACTACGGCAAGGGTAGGGGGTATGGAGATTAACCAAATACCACTTTTGCTGAAGCTGAACTTGCTTGACCTTTCGCACTTGGACCACAATGTGTCTTTCTAAGCTGAGCTCTCTGGGTAATAATTTATAATTGCAACCAAAAGAATTCTTCTTATTAATAATTATCTGTATAATGATAATGTCTATAATATTTTCTTAAATATTGAGCACATGATCATTAAGCTAACAAGGGGCACTCCTTCTTATTTAATCTTTATATAGGTGTAAGGGGATTGTTTCCTGTATGTGTTTATGTGTATCTCCTCAACTGAATCCTCTAGAAATGAAAAACATCGTAGAAGGAAGTAATAGTGATTATAGATTGAGTTTATGATTAACAAGTTTCACTTCTGTTAGCACAGAGGGAAGAATTTAACTTTTTCAATCATAACAACATGTTGCATGGTTTAGTTATTGGTATTACAGCGCTGTTATGATTTTTGGTGTACTGTAGGTATGTTATAATGTGTATTATAGGTTTGACTTCTACTTCAAGTTGTTGTTTGCTCTTTGTAGAAGGAAAAACAAAGTGATGGATGGAAGATTTCAGGACAAATTTTCCAATCCTTTCACCCATGAAGAAGTAGGATCTGGCTTCCGTGTGATGGCTTTGTGAAGGAGTGATGGTGAGACATGCACTGCAGATGACTTGTGGTTCAAACACAGCTCCACACAGATCTGTTGATAAATTTCTTGCAGCTGAATATGATAAAGTACATTAGTTTTCCCTGGACTAATGGGGAAAGAGGGAAGGTTTATCCCAGAAGTCGGAAGCTGAAAGGAACAAAGGATTACTGTGGGTTATTCAATAAGAATTAGTTTCCAGTGTAACCCGGTCACATAATACATTTAAGAATTTGTAGGCAGTTATAGGACTGTCACTATCTTCCATAGCTGTTAGCACTGCAAGTAAGAATTAGATCCAGAGAGCTTAATTCATGATTGGATGTACTTATGAGAGAAACTGCTGTTCAACCACAGTTCCTGGGGTAATATCATTCACTTATACAGGAAGGAGGAATCTTTCTCTCTCTAATGGACAAATTACAAGGCACAATTCTCTGCCCTACACTGTAGTAGGTCAGATCAAATGAACTCAACAGTTCCTTCTGGCCTTAAAACACATGAATATATGAATCTCTGAAATAAGGATGCATCTTGCCCATAGCTTATAACCATGTCACTAGAAATGAGGGGACAGTCCACACAATGAGAGCATCTACTGCACTTTCTATATCTTTTTATACAGTACATTGCACTTACATTCCCTCCAATATTTACACTGCATTCATCACTAGCATGCTTGAGCACCATATAGGGATCATCTGATTCCTCTGAATCATTGGAGACAGTTTGAGACAACTGGGAGCTGCCTTCATGTGTTTTTATTTTGGTGTGTTAAAATATGGGAATCAACAAATATGTATAAAGCACTACAGCCAAGACAAATTTTAACAATTTGCATCCAGTGCTTTCACCGTGTTCACCTTCTGAATATCTGTTTGTTATAACCAGCCAAAGTGATGACAATAACAAAGTTGTTCTAGGATTCAGATACCTTTCTTTGCAAATGCTGGAGTTGCAAGCTGAACTTTGTAGTGTGATCAGAGGTTAAAAAGTGTTCTTGTATATCACAGAAGAACAAGTGCATAAGCAATATTGATATCATTCATTATTCACTGGACATAGGTGCAACAGGCACAGCTTTGGGGTATTACCAAAGTTTCTGTCATTGATTTATCTAGACAACAAGAATCAAGGTTTTGCAGCACGGGGACTTAACAACTTCGGGGACAGGCAGTGAAAGGAAAAAAATCCTTTGTTTATCTGTTTCCTTGCATTTACCAGTATCAAATTACTTGCAATATAGATTTGAGAAAAGTGTTGCTTTTTTTCAAAAAAGAGTTGCAAGCATGAAGAGTTACTATGCCTCTGATTTAGAACGTGCGTGAGATGTAAGATAATAAGATAATTCCACCTTAGAAGGTGGAAAGGACTGGCAAGTGAGTTATGTAATTGCCATCATAATTGACTATTTCTTCAGCAAACCTAGTAGATGTGCAGAAATGGAGCTGGGTAAGAAAATATTCTTCCATGTTAAAAATAGGTTTCAAATACTGGATTGAACAGTTTAAATGTAAAAAAAAAAGTTTGTGAACCAACAATCCAAAGAGGAATTATTCAGTCGAGGTGAAGATCTTTATTACATTTTTGAAATGTTGAACCTTGACTTTTTCACCTCATTACTCACCCCATTTTCCAGATGACTTAGGAATATGTTGAACAAGAGAGATCTATGTGGGACACAATGATAATCTTCTCCCTTGTGCACAACCCATCATTTTTTTCCCTATTTTTGTTTCCTGTCTTTTAGCAAGTTATTAATCCACTAGAGGATATTCTCTCTTGTCCCATTGCACCATGGCTTCTTTATGAGATTTTGGCTAGGAAACTTCTCTAATGCCTTTGGAAAGCTGAATGCTCTAAGATTAAAGTGAAGCTGTTTCTGTTTGGATGGGGGAAAGAACACTCTCCCTCTGGTAATCCCCTCCAGAAGAGCTGTAATGGAACCATGCACAGCTAGTGTCATGACTGCTGCAAAATCATCAAAGCCTGACCATTTTTCTTTCCATACTGCTGTGGTACCCTGGGACAAATCCTTCCACAGGCATAGCAAATATTTGTGCCTCACCAGAGACATTCTACCTTGTATTCACATCATACTCCCTGCTGATGTTGATCAGACCCTGTTCCCATTTTCCCAGCACCTTTCATCATAGCTCACATCCTAAGCAGTAATAAACCTTTATCAGCCGAACCAGCATAATACAAATTCCTGGGTTTAGATCCTGAACCAAACTGAGGAATCAGTGCTAGATAAACACGTGTCCTCACAACCCTCTGTGATCACATCCTTCTCATGTAATTTATAGCTGTATAAGATTTAAGCTGTAAATGAAGACTGAAAATTGAATTTCTAGTTTTACTCAGTAGGCAAACCAGATTGCCTGTAGTCTTAGTAGCAGATGTATGGTAAAACAGGTCTCAGTACCTTTCTAGTCTCATTTATGGTGCACAGAAATCCATTTGACCCTTGCAATACCATGAGACAACAGTGGTACCAACAGTGAATAGAGAAAGAAATCAAAAAACTTGCATAGAAGTTATATCTTTCTTCTCCGGAAATTACCTGCAAATAGTCTTGTATGATATGAAGAAACTACACTGAACAACTACAAGAAGGTATAGTTTAAAACACTAGTATATTTTCATGTGCCCTTTGATTTTGGTTAAAAGCTAGTATATGGGGTTTACACAACATTGTGAAAAAATTGCATTGTGACAGTTTATACAGACTTTATAAAGACTGAATTATTCCCATATTTCTATGCCATAGATTTTGAAACCCTCTTTTAAAAATGAGTCAACTAAACTTCAATTTTGTTGCCAAATTTATCTATGGGAAATCATGTGCTTTCTCCAGAGCGAAGCACTTGCTTGTGTTGTTATCAAAATGTCAGTTGGTTACTGTTTTGCATGTTGTCATCAGTCAGATTATTATTCATATGGTACACAATGATCTCACTGAATATAAATATATTCCATCTCCTGGATTTATAAATGAAAGCTGTAATTTTGTGCAAGCTGAGACCTCATGCCCTTTGCTGTCTCCAAGGGGACACTTGTAGCATCAAGTTAGTCACATGTGTAAGATTTCATAGAGTCAGAAGACAAGAGAAGGGAAAGATAAAGAAAATATGACCCAACAGTTTCTTGGAAAGTTAATACTTCATCTGAAAAACAGCAGTGTTCCTCCAAATTGAAGAATGTGATGTCTCCACCAGGGAGTGACCTTGTGATGTTCTCTATTCTCTGTTTTGCCAAAACTGATGAAACCATTCTGTACACTAACATGTCTGCATAGCTCTGAGGTATAGGATCAAAGACAAAAATCAGAAGGAAGACAGGAACAGTACTGACTGGTTTGCTGAGCATGGAAAATGCTGCATGTACTTCCCATTCACATAAAGGTGCAGCTCCATCAGCCAGTCAGCCGTTCTGCCCCTCTTGCTTCAATGGGGATATGTTGCTAAATTCACTGGGCCACTCCACATGTTTATACAGTGGATGTGTAAGTAAGTCCTTCAAAGAAAAAAAAAAAGAAGGAAGGATATTTAAAAAGTGCAAATGATAACGTACAACTAAATATGTGGAATATGCTGTCACAGGATAGTAGAAGAGAAATATTTTATCTAGATTGCAAAAAGGTGTGGATGTTTCTATGAATAACATTGACAGCTGTAGATTTTCTAACATAAAATTGACAAGGTTGCTAGTGTTCATATGTTGTTTTTTACACTGGTAACCAACTGGGCAATGAAGAAATTTACTTCCATGGTAAAGTATTGCACAATTAAGGTTTATCAGTTGAGTGCTGAATGCCTTCAGCTTCCAGTGAAGCTGAATACCTCAGAGGCTTGCACCCCCTGCCAAATGCTTTGCGGATGTTGATCCACCCATCTGTGAACCATCCACTCTACCACAGCTGGAGGTGAGATAGAGAAAACACTGGAACAATAGCCTGTTAAACTACGGTCATTCTGTATCCTTACACTGAAATGTGTGCGGGAGACAAAGAGGATCCAAGGAGGAAAGTGTAAATAAAGTGGGAGGAGAATTATAAATTCATTATAGAAGCAGCCTCAAAATCATACGTAACTAAGTTATGAGCCCAGTTCTCCAAAGGAGACTTCTGGACAGGGATAGATATTTAAGGGATTTCTAACACCTGTAATTTATTTCTATTGTTGTTTTTCTCCTAATATTAATGTGATAAATTTACTGTCCATTTATTTATTTTATTTAGCTCATTTGGAACTTTTGAAAGTGACAGACTCTACTTACAAAATCCCTCGATTTATAAAATAAAATAAGCTCAGGCACACACGTAGACTTCTTCCTCTGCATCCTGCTGCTGTGCTTCAGTGGCACTGATGAGAGAGGCACTTTGGGGCACAAGAGAAGAGAGTACAAGGGAAGAGTAGAAAGTCATCTTCAATTGATGCCTCAAGAAGAGGCTTTCTGTCCCTGTAAGAATCCCAGTCAGAGATAATTCAGGGCTCTTACTGAAAAACTGGAATTTGGAGAACAGGCAACTGAAGAGTCAGAAAACAGAAATTATTTTATTTCCTAGTCAACTAATGTTGGTTTTAAATTTGCAGTCTATGTGAGGTGAGGCTCACTTTACATTTTTAGCTCCAGCAGGAAAAAAAGCAAATAAAGCGACTATCAGCCACCAATTTTCAGGAGAATATTTCACAGATAAAATATTTTTATTTTGAATCATCATCAGCTGCCAACCTTTTAAGAGTATTGAATTTCATTCAGACTGTCTTATGACACAGCCGCAGGTATGTTAAAAGAGCCACTTGACCTTGGAGAAATTAATATATGAGTAAAGCATATGACTTCCATTGTCTGATGTAACTTTTCTTGTATTTTCTGCAGAAACCAGCTTTTAATTTTTTTATCATGTGGTAATCTCTCCTTTCACCCTCTCTTTTCCTCTGATGCTTTAGAATTTGATATCTGTCCTCCTGTAGGCTAGTTTAATATTTTATTTGGGTGGTAAGAGGAAAATATACAGATTTTAAACAAGAAGAAAATCTGTTTACAGGCTTTAGACTTCCTTTGGTTTCCAAGCTGTGCTGCATAAAGCAGTGAAGCTTACAGAAAATATAAAGCACCATTTGCCTTGGACATCTCACCTCCATTTAAAGTAGTTTTGCACCTGGCAATGAGGTCACGATTAAAAGCATATTCAAATTGGCTTTTACAGAGTACTGTCACAGTTCAGTAAAAATTCTCCCCAGTCAAGCAAAGAAATTCATATGGTGTTTCCCTTTTTTTTCAGTAGAAATTGAGAAATGGTATAATAGGTTGCATTCTTTAATCTCTCTAAGACTTGCAGCTCATCACCACCCTAAATAACTTCATTGTTTTCCCATTCGATTTATTGCACTCTCTGAGAATTATGTAATAAACATGTCCCTCTAAGAGGTTTTTGAATGTTTATAAGATATCAAGTAAAGTTGCTGCTCTGCCCTTTCTATCTGAGAGGTCTGATCCAGGCCTTTTGGAAGACAATAGGAGGAAAATGTACCTAGAAGTTTTACAGGTGGGACACGGTAGAAAAAGGTAAAAAGAGGACAGGTCCTTAGCGCTCTGACAAGACACTCTGAGCATAGCCATAACTAAACAGTCTTATTCATTTGGTATATTTAAAAGTATTGTTGAACTAGAGCAAAGATCTCTCATCTTGTAGAACTTACACCACAGTGTGAAAGCAAGAAAAGTGGTGTATAACCTCATTCCACAAAAAAATTGTATAATAAGAGAAAACAATCATCTCTGTCTTTTTGACAGGCTGGAGTGCCTTTAGGTAATTACCAATATCCTCCCCCCCAAAAAGAAAACAAATAAACTGATGAATAAGAACATTTGCAGTAGAGGAAATTGAACAAGCTTTCCATTTCTGATCTTCATATCAGATGATTCCTGTTCTTTACCCCAAGCATGCATACATAACTTTTTATCTGACCAGCACATTTTCCTTTGTCTAGCCTCTGGTAAACATAATTGTGAGCCTATAAAATTCCTCTCCCTTTATCTTTTATGGTGATGCAGCAGTAGTTCGCAGCAGCTTCATACATTTTCAAGTCAGTAAAAATGGCACTTATTCTAATGTAATAATCTTAGAAACTGCATTTATTTAAGCAGTTAATGACTCTTGCTACAGTAAGTTTTCATTAGCTTGTTTTTTATTTTCACTTTATTTTCAAGCCCCTTCTATTGTGCAAGGAATAATGAAGCTTGGTATCATGGCAGAAGTCTTTGCTTCATTTGCAAGCAGCAGCAGTTCTCTGAATCTCTGATTCCATGAATCTTCTGCACCATACTGCCTTTTCCATAATACTGTGAAAACCTCTGAGGTTAGCTAGGCACATCCAACGTAAAGAACCTGGTGGGCTCATGTGAAGTCATTCACTTTGCAGTTCTCTGGGAGATGACCACAGTCTACAACATTCAAGAACTTTGCCCAGTGAAGCATGCCCCTTCCTTTCATCCCAAAGTTATTACATTGCAAATAAAATTTGTTATTTTTGCTCTTTGTTACTCAAAATGCTTTAGCTGGAACACTTACAGATTTCAAGTGTCTTATGTAAAGGCTGTTTTTGTGACCCTCCTTTTCAGTCATCTTCTTACACTTGACAGTGGCAGGCTGTGAATCAGTCATATGACAGTTAGCTATACCACCTTCGTTACTAAAAATTTCAGATGATCCTAGTTCTATCAGGTTGAAGGCATGTTTATTATCAATAGGTAAGGCAAGGAAATGAAATGCAGCAAATATATAACTAGATAGATGTATAACCACAGTAACAGCTTTTTTGTATGAGATGTACAATTCAGCTGACTGTGACTCTTCTGCATCTACATCACCCTCCCATTCCCTGGAAAAGGATTTCAACCAACCTTTTTCTACATGAACTGCTAAAAAGTCTCAACATTTATATAATGTCACTTTACACTTTCTAGGCAGGTATAGCTTTAGTTGCTGCTTTTCTATATAAAACCTCATATACTTCAGGACATTCTGACAGTTCAAAGCAGGGCATTCTTCATTAAATACTCTCTGCTTTGGAAGTATCTTCCAAGCCACTTGGATTTTTTGTCTTTCAGAAATGTTTATGCATTTCTCTGTGCCTTTGTAAGGTTAGAAAGGCTAGCTGGGGTAGACTGCAGGATATAAATATGTAACATTATATTTTTAAAAACATTTCTTTAGTTTCCAGATGTAAAAGTAGGTGTTTACGAAGTAGGCAATGAACAGTGGACATAAGAAGAAATCAAAGCCTGTATATAACCAGAAACCATATAAGTATATCTACTGTTGGAAAATAGAATGTGAGATGCAGTGCAAGTTCTCACTTTCAGTTTAAGCCATACTGTGTTTTCTCATTAAAACAAGGAGCAAGAAGTAGGTTGTGAATCAGAGACAGAGTGTTTCCTGAATTGACCTCGCCTTTGGTGCCAGTAATAGAACTGGGTCTTTATTAAACCACTGAGTGTCACATCTCTTAACATGCCCAGCTGGGCCATGTCTTTTTAGGCACTTATGCTATTTGCATCACAGTGGCAGGACATATGAAAAAAGTCCTGGGGCCATGCAGCTGCCATTTCTTTAAATGACTGCCACTCAAGCACACTTAAGAAGTTAAACAAAGTGTGTTTTAATAACTTCCCTCTGTGTTCAGACCAAAGAATGTAAGCTGACACATTGGACTCAAGCATAAAAGGCCCCTGTGTACCTGCTGAGATGGAAGCATCTGAAATAGAAGAGACGAAGGAAACATCTGACCGCCTGGGCAAAAGGCAGTCACAGCTGCCACTCCTGGGAAGTGTACAGCTTGTGCAGACCTCTTCTTCCATGTGCCAACAGGGAGGACTAGCTCCCTGAAGGGCAGAGGAAAGAGTTTTTCTTGGCGAGTAAATGTGTTTCTCTAGTGGGCTAGATGCTTGTTGTGGTTTAACCTCAGTCGGCAACTCAGTACCACACAGCCACTTGCTCACTCCTCCCCCCTCCGCCCATGTAATAATAATGATGATGATGATGATGATGATAATAATAATAATACACAATGCAAGTGATGCATAGTGCAATTTCTCACCACCTGCCGACTGATGCCCAGCCAGTCCCTGAGCAGCAGCCCTGCCCCCGGCCAGCTTTCCCCAGTTTATGTACTGAGCATGACATCACATGGTATGGAATGTTTCTTTGGCCAGTTTGGCTGTGCCCCCTCCCAGCTTCTTGTGCACCTGTAGCCTTCTAAGTCGGCAGAGCATGGGAAACTGAAAAGTCCTTGACTAGTGTAAGCATTACCTAGCAACAACTAAAACATTGGTATGTTATCAACATTGTTCTAGTCCTACATCCAAAACACAGCACTGTTCCAGCTACTAGGAAGGAAATTAACTCTATCCCTGCTGAAACCAGGACAATGCTCTGAAGAGAACCGGTATCTGAGACATCAGAAATTTATAATAAAAGTACAATTCAGCATCTCACTCAATGTGGGCTGGTGAATAAAGTTATCAATAAGTCAATTTACAGCAGCATATTTGATACAAATCAATAGTATTGAACTATTGCTCTAATAGTTGTGAACACCAGTTATTTCTTATTATAGATATAGAGAAAAAGTGTTTATATAGTTGAAAATAATCCATCTATAGAGATAATCACACATGACTGGGAGACATATGACCGATAATCTGTCCAAATGTCTTGGCCAAAAGGCCAAGAAGTGTTAAAGGAAAGGGATGTGAGCCCCAAAGCCTGGATCACTTTCCATTCATGAAGTTTATTTTCCATTCAGCTTTAGATGGAGAAGTTATTCTTCAGTTCCTTGCCTGTGCCTGACTGTGCTGTCATGAACTGTTAAATGCCTCTCATATTTTACATCAGTGGTAGTTCCACTCCGGTAGTGGATGAAGTGATTAATCTGTGGAACCTATATATATGCTAAAATTTGTTTAAAAGCTTAATGCTACTTTGGAGTTAAAAAAGGGCTACGTAAATGAAAATTGTTATTCCATATTAATCAAAGTCAAAATGTTTACTTACTTTAGTTGCTTTATTCTCAGTGGAGGAAAACACAATTTCAAAGAGTGAAACCTTTTAATAGTGTCCTCTCTGAGCCAAAAAAAATGTGGTGGTGTCAAGGTGTTTTCTTTTTTCTTTTTGTCTCTTTTATTCACATTTCAATGTACCATCCCATAATAGCATCATCACTGCCTGTATCATTAAATTAACTTGAGTCAAAACCAGGCAATCAGGAAAGGATCGTTTCCCCCCTTCTTCCTAGTAACTAGAACATTAAAAAAAAAAAAAAA
>NW_008794093.1:719835-724910 GCF_000699145.1 Aptenodytes forsteri
TAGTGTAAGCATTACCTAGCAACAACTAAAACATTGGTATGTTATCAACATTGTTCTAGTCCTACATCCAAAACACAGCACTGTTCCAGCTACTAGGAAGGAAATTAACTCTATCCCTGCTGAAACCAGGACAATGCTCTGAAGAGAACCGGTATCTGAGACATCAGAAATTTATAATAAAAGTACAATTCAGCATCTCACTCAATGTGGGCTGGTGAATAAAGTTATCAATAAGTCAATTTACAGCAGCATATTTGATACAAATCAATAGTATTGAACTATTGCTCTAATAGTTGTGAACACCAGTTATTTCTTATTATAGATATAGAGAAAAAGTGTTTATATAGTTGAAAATAATCCATCTATAGAGATAATCACACATGACTGGGAGACATATGACCGATAATCTGTCCAAATGTCTTGGCCAAAAGGCCAAGAAGTGTTAAAGGAAAGGGATGTGAGCCCCAAAGCCTGGATCACTTTCCATTCATGAAGTTTATTTTCCATTCAGCTTTAGATGGAGAAGTTATTCTTCAGTTCCTTGCCTGTGCCTGACTGTGCTGTCATGAACTGTTAAATGCCTCTCATATTTTACATCAGTGGTAGTTCCACTCCGGTAGTGGATGAAGTGATTAATCTGTGGAACCTATATATATGCTAAAATTTGTTTAAAAGCTTAATGCTACTTTGGAGTTAAAAAAGGGCTACGTAAATGAAAATTGTTATTCCATATTAATCAAAGTCAAAATGTTTACTTACTTTAGTTGCTTTATTCTCAGTGGAGGAAAACACAATTTCAAAGAGTGAAACCTTTTAATAGTGTCCTCTCTGAGCCAAAAAAAATGTGGTGGTGTCAAGGTGTTTTCTTTTTTCTTTTTGTCTCTTTTATTCACATTTCAATGTACCATCCCATAATAGCATCATCACTGCCTGTATCATTAAATTAACTTGAGTCAAAACCAGGCAATCAGGAAAGGATCGTTTCCCCCCTTCTTCCTAGTAACTAGAACATTAAAAAAAAAAAAAAAAGAAACAAAAAATTGCTGCTTGTGTTAAAAAAAAGAAAAGAAAATAATTTCAGTTTATAGTAGAGATTAACTAAGACAGTAACACATAAGAAGGTTATAAGCTTAAATTGTCCATAGTATAGAAAGGGAAAAATGATTATCTTGATATTTCAAATTAACAAAGCAGAGAAAGATGTGGTTTTCCTTTTTTTTTAAGGCACTAGACTGGAGTCGTTTTCTCTTTTCCCTTTTCCTTTTAATGTCGATTCAGGAGAAAATGCAGTATCTTGGATGTTATAGTATTTTCAGTATATCTTGTAGTATGTGTAGAATATCTCATTATTCAGGTTAAAGAAGACCACATAAAATAAGAAATGAATGCATGGCAACCAGTAATCTGCCCTGAAACATGAACCATATCAGTTCATATCGAATGAGTGTGGCAGAAGATGGAGGACGTGAGCTGTCTCTAACTTCATCTCAGTATCTCAGCAGCAACCAAATGAGGCTAATGAGGGTCCTGTTGACCACCTCACTCCTCATGCTAAGCCCACCTTAGAGATCAAGGCATTCATTAACAGCAAAGAATAAAACACTTGTTATTGTTATTATTCAAACATACATTATTCCATCAGAAAAGAGATCAGATTTATCATTTAACCAAGCTAATGAAAGAAAATTATTCCCAGAGGAAGAATAGTGAAAGAGAAGGGAAACAAGTGAGTGCTCTGACTCTTAGTGCCCTGGTAAATGACATGCTGAGCTGCAAAAGTGAGACACTGGGCTCCACCCTGGCTGTGCCAAAAATGTTGGTGAAGGATGCTGCTTCACCTGCTGAAAGAAAAGTCTTTGCTCTACCTTTCAGCTCTGCAGTTGCATTTCTGCTGCTTGCCCTGCACAATTTGAGCACTTCTACAATGTCACAGTCAGCCTGACCAGGCAGAAGAAGACAAAGCATTCCTTCCTCCCTTTCTGGTAACAGCACAAGCTTAACCAGCCTAAGCCACTGCAACACCTCACTCGGTCTTAGTGAAAATTTCTAGATGTTCCTGCAATGAAAACAAATAAAATGTTTACATTTATTGAGTAGGAAAGAGAGTCTATGAATGTTTGGTCTGGCTTCCTGGGTAATACAATCATTCAATAATTTCTGAACTGAGCCCTTGGCTACTTCAGATATTTTCAGTGACACCACATGACAGTATAAGTTCAGCCAGCTGTGGATACCAGTTTCAATGCCTGGGATCAGGGAATTTACAAGAATATTTTGGAATATCTGGTTTTTGATTACCTACCTGAGGATATTCTCAGAAACATTTTGTGTGATCCTACAGTATTTCAGATAACTTGGGATTTATATTTAGGCAAATGTGTAACTTTAGCTTAATGGCTATACTTTCAAACAGTTGGTTATTTTCCTTTTTCTAAAAGGAAATTCAATCTGGCACTTCCAAAATTCTTTATTAGTACATTTTATGCTGATGTCAGGACAGCAATATTTTTAATACTTGTTAATATTGATAGGTTTGTTCCTCCTGGTATCACCTTTCTATAACAACCACCACCAGCACAGTGCAACTATAGGTAGGAGAAATGTGCATTATTTACTTGAAATAAAACAACATTAGAAGACTGAACTTACAAACACCACGATTTTATTAAAATAAAGGACATTGCTGTGCATTTTTGTTCTATATTTAGATTTATTCAATCTCATCAAAATAAGAGCTCTGTTGTTATGTCAAACTAATGTATACAACACATAATTATAAAATCTTTCCCCTGTTTGTTCAATTCAGAGAAAAATCAATTTCAGTGGCAAAGTATTAAACCTAATGTTATTGACCAGCAGATGTATTTTCCTTCCTGGTTTTGATTTAGAAACTGGTTTTGATTCAGATACATTAAAAAAAGTAGAAAACACATCTTTTTCCTCTCTACAGTTCCAGTAAAATCACCATACATTGTATATGATATTGTATTCTGCTGTAGGGCAAGTTATACCTGTGACGAAACCATATGATTGCAGAGACAGCTCTTTAAAAGAATGGAATATTTTTTTAGATAAAAGGAGGTTAAAGAAAAGGTAAGATATACAGTTATAATATACTATACAAAATGTATTCCTCATAATATAAAACAAAGAATAGAAATTAGTGAACAGTGGACAATAGGGATGTAAAATAAAAAAACCTGGAAGGACTGTTTCACCTTTATTCGTTTAGTTGCATTATGTTTTTAATTTCTTCATCCTCTGTTAGACTTCAGTTGTTTTTATGGTTTAATTTCTCTTCCTATAGTAATTAATGAGTGATATCATAGAACTAGAGTATTTAACAAAAAAACCCTTAGATTTATTATTTAAAATGTGTTGATAAGAGAAAACAGTATGTTTTGTAATGATACAAATTCAAAGATATTCTTACTTGGAAAGAGAATTAGCATGTAGAAAAACTATGCAAAAAACCCCATTATCAGCTAAAGTCAATGTTATTGAAAATAACTGTATTTTAATTGTACTCTCCTTAATCAAGTAATTTTTATTTTAAGAAAAAAATTATTTTTTTTGAAGAATAATAATTAATATCCAAAATTGGTAATAGTGCAAAACAATTTTTGACATGTTGTGATAGTCTTTGCGACTATATCTTTGGATACAAATGTCTTTCCACAGTTTGTGTGACTTTAATAATAAACTCATGGAGCTTAAAGAAATTCTGAAATCATAGTGGATACCTTTCTATACACCATGCAGTGTAGCCTGTCATGCAATGTAGCCTGTCATTTGCACAGGATGAAAGATAACTCCTTGTTTTGGTACTGAAGACCCTTGAAAATTAACTGGATTGCACCTTTGGAAGTGAAGAGCCTGTGCTGGCATTTTTGGACTAATTACAGCAACATATTTCTATTCATGGGAGTTAAGGTATAGTAGAATACAGTAAAAATGGAAATAGAATTGGAAACGCATTGGGGCTTCAGGGAGAGAGGGGCTGGACGTGGTGATACATCAAGTCCTCTCAGGTCCCAGAAGTCTGAATCCTACTTTGTCTTTACTAATAAATAGCTGAACCACGTTTGGTTCTCTGTGGTAGAAAGGTGTGAAAAACATGTGGTAGTTCTCTGTAGTAGCAAACCTCTCCTGTCACATGCTGTTATGTAGTGTTATAGCACTATGCATTATAGTGGTATTTGATGAGCTCATTAGGACTGTATTTAACTTCTAGAACTTGCACTGTAGAAGCAGCTGAATGCCTTAGAGTACGATCATTTTGCTTAAGTGAATTATACAGGATTTTGCAGGGAATAGAATAAAGTCAGAAGTGCTTTCATCAGTAAAAACTTTGGTAACAACTATTCGCTTCTTCTGAAATACTAGGCTTTGGTGAGGGAGAACTAATTGATTAATTTTGAAGGGTTTTCTTTCCTTCTGCTTTTGGACTGCTGTCTGAACCCTCCAGCATGGTAATCAGAAACCAGTGCTGGCACTGAGATTTCTTCCTGTGTAGCTCATCACCACTGGTTCCATTTTCGTGCACTCAAGTGACAACACAAACTTTAGTGGAGTTCTCATTAATACAGAAGTCCTTCTTGAACGCATATTAAATTTTCCATGAGCCAAACATAGTACTTACCATCCCACCTAAATTGACAAGACTTTACTTCTATGCTTTATGGTTGGACCTATTAAGCTCCAATGTTTCTTGATTAATATTTTTATATTTGGAAACAGAGGACTTCTTAATATACTTCACTGCTTTAATTGTTGATTACAAATTTGTTTGGTCTGCCTTTAGATTTCCAGTGGTATGTTAAACATATTTTGGATGTTTTATTGTGAAGATGAATTCTAAAGATTTTTTTAATTATTTTTGATATAGATTTCAATGTTTGCTTTTACTAGAGTCTACCATGTTTTATTTGTAAAGTCCAGAGTCCTTAAAGTCACATCAGTGATTCTGGTCAAGAAACAGTAAAACTGGTGTTATTTCTTGAAAGAATATTAGGTAAGTTTTCTATGTACTCTTTTTTTTTTTTTTTATTTGGGAAATTTTTTCGTATATTTGA
>NW_008794093.1:725036-773988 GCF_000699145.1 Aptenodytes forsteri
CTTTGTGTTATGCTTTTATAAAAAGAAAAAGATCATCCGAACCCGTAGGGATGAGGAAGAGATTGAGAAAGCTAGGGCAGAGTTGCTTTCAGAGGGAACAAACAAGTGAGTTATAGCGGGAAACTAGAAGTATGAAGGAGACAGTCAGACTGTGGAGGTGAGGGAAATCCCTTGAAGGTCCTGGGAAATTTCTGAAGGGATGGCGCTCAGTGCTTCAATGCATACCTATTGAATTGGTAAAATTGGAGCCAGGAGCAGACATATAGAAAGCAATGCATAAATTCTGTTTTTAATTTCTGTCTTACCTTTTCCAGTTGCTTTGAGTTTTGTGTATTTTAAAAGTTGGAGGGGTTAATTTTATTTATTAATTTATTAAATCTTTATCTGGTTACTAGGAGCAGGACTTTCGGTCTTTTAGGGTAGTTCATAAGAAGGAGAGGTCAACGCAGATCAACCTCAAAGCTCTATTCAGCTTGGGGTCTTATCACACTCAGCTAATGCCCACTCTTGAGGGCTGGCTTGCCTCTGAAGGCAGGTTTGGGCTTAAGCAATTGCTTAGTCTCCTGCTGAAAGATATCATTATGTTTCAGGATGAATTTGAACATTGCAGGGATTCTGTTTTGTTGGCAAGTGTAGCTAACAACTCTTTTTGAATTTGAACAATATCACAGTGTGTACTTGTATAAGCTGGACTGACATAGTATTCTTAATGTTAAAATAATAAACAGTGCAAAGTCATCCTGTAGGAAATGCAATTAGAAGACAGATAAGCACAATTTAACTACTTCCAAGGTTTTAAAGTAGCACCCAAGCTATTTTGTCATAAAGCAATAAAAAGGAGGATTTTCAACGAGCTGACATGTCGTCTTATGTTATTTAAATTCATTACCTTTTTCTTCATATACTTCTCCTGGGCTCCAAACAACAAACTAGTTTTTCACAAGAAGCATTGATGGCAGCAAGCTTTTATTTCAATATCAGGCCCTATACTAGCTCCTTATCACTTTTTAAGTTCATTTCTCTTTTGAGAAATTAATAAACACTAGCCTCCCAGTAGCTAATTTTCACCTGTTTGAGGGAGGTATTGCAGATAACTGCAGCTTAGAAGGCAGGTTCACAGAGTCTCTTGCCTTTCTTGCATCTGTAATTGCACAGTGGTACTTTCCAGTGCTTATCACGAAAAGTTTTAATTATTTCTAGCAATACAAGATCTGTAGACATTTATTGCTGTTAAATAATTTTTAGAGGACATTCCTACCCTTTTGCTCTCTGCCTGCATGAACTGTAAATATCCTTAGCGGAGTTGAAGCTCTCTAGATCTCATTTCCTCTAAGCATTTATTTTTTTATAGCAGTTGATCTGTTTTTACAACACACTTTTCATTTTTATATCTTCAGCTCATAGATATCCAGTTTCACAAACACTTCCAAGGGTTTTGCTGACCACTCTTCATTGCAAAGAATTATTTCTTTTCATGGATTCATTTGGAAAGAATTTCTTACTTTCTATACATTTTTCACTGGATATAATTTCAATTGTTAAGGTAATATCTGTGGCTCTCCTTGAGAGCTAGATTTGATACTCTGAAACAAGTGAATAGGACCTTGCTTCAGGCATGGCCCACTGAATTCTTTTGATTCATCCTGTGACTGGAAATTTGTCTGGAAAAAATGCTTTTCTTCATAGCCTTGCAATAATTCAGGAGATCAAAGCCGATAAAACTGTTATCTCCATCCTTGAAGGTTTTCACCACTCAGCTGGATAAAGCTCTGAGTAGGCTGGTCTGACCTCAGAGCTGCCCCTGCTTTGGGCAGAAGTTTGGACTAGAGACGTCCTGAGGTTCCTTCCAGCCTGTGATCTTATGATCCTATTGACACAATCAGTATCTGTTAATAAAAAAAAAAGTTTGTTTTTTTTAAATACACTATCTTATCAGAAAAAAATGAAATCATAAATGCTTAGCAAGAGTTTAACACTTTATGTTAGTTTTCAGCAGTGAAGTCTGAATATTTTCACATTTATTTGCTATTACTAATTGTTTATATTTTTTGTAGGAATATACTTATTTTTTTCCAGTTTTTGTAGACTGCACATCAGGAGCTTAATTTTTCTCAGGTCTTTTCTTCAGTCCTTCATTCATGGATTATCCATAGTGCTAGTCCAACCTGTATAGAAGGAGAGAAGCCTCTCCAATTCACCTGTCCGTAATGAATTTTGCATTAAACTTTCATGACAAATATGTTAGCAGGTGTGTAGTTTGTTGCTGACCTCCCTTTAGGTCTTCATACTCAAAATTGTGCCTAAGTCTTGCAAAATCCTCCCACTGGAAAAATTTACATTACACAGAGAAATGAAAAATGACTTGATTGCAAAAATAAATAATTGATTGCAAATATCACCGCAAAGGCAGTGTTGCTGTGTGCTGAACTTGTATTCGTTTAGAGGTTTTGTTATCAGAAAATGCCTTGAAAAGTCCCAGCCTCTTGGGCAGGGTAGTCTCAAGTAGTTTCTGAAGCTTGGGTAAGCTAGTCAGGGTTTCTTCTTTCATAGCCTGTCCACCTACAGCTGATCAGTTGGAGGTAAGATTCAGAATTAAAATATAAAACAGCTTTTGCTTTACAAGATTCAGAAGTTTTGTACTGTGGTTATCAATTACTTTTTTTTTTACATTAATCGAATTGCTTTTTAAAATTTAGTTCTTGTATTTTATGCTTGGACATATCCTTTTCCATCTGTGGTTCTGAGTGTCTGGTTTCTCAGGCTCTCTCGATTCCCATCTCATGAGTGGGTGTTAAGGGTCTGAACACCTGGCAACCATGTGGTACCCTGCTGTTAGAATTGCTTTCGTATCCTGGTTTGAAATGTGTATCTTTCAGTATTATTAAACATACAAGCCATTTATCTGCATGACAGTTTAAAAAAATCTGCCTTTTGAGAAACACATTCTCATCTCTATTTGTAACTGTGACACTGCCATTTCAGGATTTTCATGAGGAGACATATCTCTGGGAAAAATTGCTTTTTCTCAACTTCCTCTACCATCTTTGATGCTCAAAGCATGGCCAGTGTGTAATTTAGAGTCACAAAGCAAGTTCTACCAGATGATGATTTGCTTCTCAACACCTAGTTTAGACAGATTGCTTTGGTTTTGTGTTTGAACATGTCTACTTTTCACAACTGGAATATGGAGGAAAACTACAACTTATTTACACCTAGGTAAAAAAAGTGGAACTCAGATTTAAGGTATGAAAGGCCTGAACTGGAGAAAAGTTACATATTGAGTTCCTCAGTTTCGGATGTGACTCAACAGAATTACACTTATGTTCTCAAGCTTCTGCTGTTTGCCTTTTGTTATGGAAGAAAGACTTCATCAAATAGATAAGTCTTACAATACCACCAAGCTTACATGGAAGAATGTATGTTTTGATTACATTTTCATAGATAAGATAATATTTAAAACAGCTAAGTTTCAAATCGTAGCTAAGGGCAATAGTATAAAAAAATACCAAAGATCACTCGCTAATGGATGAATCTGCAACGATCATGTCCTAAATATCCTAAAAATTCACTATGGTCTAGAGTGTAGTTATACACACTTTGAACTTACCTTGCTGCTTCATTTCCAAAGGGACAAATATACCATCCAACACTTTGTTCAAAATCAGGCACCTAGACAGAACTAGAAAGACTCCAAGTCTGAAGTAATCTCTTAGAATTGTTTAAAAACTCCTGTGCACATTTTTAAACTGTTTAATTAAGGTATTCATTCTAGTATACATTTCCCATTTGAATGGTTTCAGAGTTTATTAATGAAAATATTTTTATTTTTTAAATAAAATTAATAAATAAACTATTTAAAAATATTTTTAAAGATCTAATGGGATTAGGTAACCAATTTTATAATAATAAGCTTACAAAAAATCCAAACTTTATAATGTAGTATATAAGTCAAGCTGAGATAGATTAAATAAAAGAAAATAAGAGATAAATAAAAGACAGATAAATCCAAGTCAATGGTGCAGCAGGATCTGGATCACTGCCTTCAGTGTCTGAAGAAGAAGTTCATGCCACCATGAAAGACCAAAAAATAGTCCACTTTAATGAAACAGCTAATGAGGCTGTTAGTGAGAAACCCTATTTTTCCTGTTTCCCACATGTCAAAGTAGAAAAAATTCTATCAATTAATAGTCCTTTAGACTTGAATGTCCAGACAATTATTATTACTTTCTATTTGCTTTTGATGATGAGCTGAGAAATCAGTCTTGTCTATCACTTGCTTTGGTGATATTGGTCACAAAAGTGACTGCATGGTTTAAGTAATCAACGCTAGCTAGAGACTTGCCAGCTAGACTTGCAAGAACAGCATTTTCAAAACATGAAACACAACAGTATGTGTAATATACGTAAATTGCTGTTAGATAGTAAAGCTGACCAGGTTTTCACATAACAAAAAGATGCCAAATAAAACTAATGTGTTTAAGTTAATGAAAGCTGAAGCAGCAACCATTAGGAGACTGGGCTTGTAGCTTTTATCTGATCTCTGCTTCTTAATATGCTTCTAGCTGTCATGACAGATGCTTTAACCATCTTCCCTCATTCTGATGCAGCAGGTAAATACTGCTTTATTACCTCTGAAATTAAAACATTGTAACTTTGTATCCATATTTTACCAAAGCAGCGGATTACATATTCAGGATTTTTTTGAACTTCAGTTTTATATACTTTCTAATATCTGAGGATTTAATATAATGAGTTTGAGAATCTGTTATTATAAACACAACAAATTATCCACAGGATAGTAGATGGAAAGTGATGAATTACCAGAACATAAATCTATAACATTCACTCATGGTTAGTAATAACAGAAGAATGGTAAGGCTGATTTATTACTTGCTAGTGTATCTATTCTTGTTCATGATTTTTTAAATTATAGTACACAGAAAAATTTAATTCAAGTTATTAAAATGAGAAAACTATTTTCCGTTTTCTATTCTGTAACTACAGAAGTATTTAATTTTCTCATATATTTAGGAATAAGCATAACATTCATCAAAATGTAAAGAACAATGATAGACATATAGCTTATTTTAAATCTCATATTTCATTAACAGAAAAGTTACTATGTGTCAGAGAGTGCAAGAAGTCTGAGCTTTAGAAAGCCTACCATGGAAAGAAATCACCTTTCATAAATATCTGAATTCCTCATACAGACAAAATAGAATAAATCCATTTAGATGTTAAAATAATACATATAATATTGGCATAATGGTTTTATTTCCTGTTTGAGCCATGCTTCTTCAGTACATTAGAGAAGTCTCCTTGTGATAAATTTCAGAACCTCTGTCTCTACTGTGCTCTAAACTCTCCCAAAAAGCAAGAAAAACAGCAGTGTTTACTGCTGGTCACAGTCCCATAAGTAACCATACCTGAGAGGGAAGAAGATATCATAAAAAAAAAAATCAACTTTTATTCCTATTGTCCTGCTGTTGACAGCTTTTTCTGGTTATAGAAACATATTGTTTGCTAGCCAGAAGCTAGAAACCAGTGATCTGCAGCATAGAAAGGCAAATATCATTAGGAAATTGGTAAGACTTGAGATATTCTCTCCTGAGTGATTAGAAATTAGGGGGGACTGTCACCTCTTTTCCTGGGTAGAACTGGGTCCTGACTCACCCTTCTGTTACTGGCTTTCACAAGGTATGTATACAAGTGCAGTAGCTATGGTATATATAGTACACTTTCAAATGAAGTGGAAAAGCCACAGGATGAGGAGACATAGCTATCTGAAGTTGCCAGGTCTTACACTAATAACTGAATACATTGCCTGTGGTTGTAGAGAGGACAGAGCCAGGCGGAGGCATGTCAAAATACCACAAGGAGATCAAAAGAAATTTCAGTTGGGCATAGAAGAAAAAAATCACAGTGAGAGTAGATAAGCAACAGAATATGTTGTCCATAAAGTGAAAATATGAATATCTCCCTTCTTGGGGATATTTGAAATTTGACTGGACAAAAGTGTTCAAAACTCAACCGGAAATGTCCTGAGCAGCCTGAGCTAATGAGACCTGCTTTCAGCAGGGGGTTGGACTAAGCAACCCCAGAGGTTCCTCTCAATCTAAATTACTCTGTGAGTCTATGAAATAATACAGGCATTTGAGACTTTTCTTTAAAAAAAACCACACATGGTATTATAAAGATTCTTTCTCTGATGCTCAGACATGATCCTGATCTGGAGAAGGAAAGACACATGCATAAAATATTTCTAAACCTACTACAATCAGTTTTATATCAGACTATCCAAAAAGATTTTAGAAAAAAAAGGATTTAGAAATGGGTTTCTCCTTCCTTAATGGGTTTTTATTCACTGACTCTTTATTTTATTGATTTCTAGCCTTCCAGTAATTTGAATGATTTTTGCAGTGGACCAATATGAAATCTCAGTCCAAACAGCAATTTTATTTTACTCAGGGAAGAGAAATCTAATTGGCAGTTAGATTAGCTTTCAAAGCCTAAAGTAAAAGACAGGCCAGTTAAGGTTTAGGTTCTTATACAGTGCCCAGATGTGATTTATTATCCAGAGTTAAACTTCAGCCCAGACTTAGGTAATATTTTACCACTTCAAGGATTTTCAGTTCTACTTAGGTGTTGGAGCTTTTGTTCTTAGAGGTGATCCTTCTGCTAAGCCAAGGACATAAATCAGACTTTAAATTCAGAGCATTCTCAGGGCTGCCTGCCCTCCTGAAAAGATTTATTAGCTTTTAGTACTACCAGATATTTAGCCAAACTGCATTGGCAGTGTTACTTGAGGAAATGCCACTCTGATGGACAGCCTGCATAGAAGAAAAATAATGAAAAGTTTGATAAATCCAGGTAAGATAAGTGAGTTTAACAGATGAAGCAAGATCTTAACAAGTGATCAAAAGGGTATGTTAGCTTGTACCTAAAGGAATGCACTTTAAAAATTTTCTATATTTCCTGGAAATGAGTGTTCCCATGGTGTCCCTCCCTTTACAGCTAATAGGAGGTCAGGGTGGTTTCCTGAAAGATACCATTTTAGCATAGCAGAAGATAAGAATTTGAAACCAGCAGGTAGTTTCCTTTGAATTAATTTCTAATTCTTTTTTCTTCTTACTTGCTGTTAGATGTTTCCTATAGTTTAACCTTCTAAAAAGCCTTTTGTCCTACACCAAAAAATGCTGGTGATAAGGCTATTAAGGCATCTTCTACACTCAGAGAAAAAACATTCTTCAGAGAGAGGTAAGGAGAAATAGTTCATATAGGCAGGCAAGAAAAAAAGGGGAAGAAAATCATGTGGGTTGACAACAGTAGAATAAATGCAGAAACAGGGAAGGCAGCTTGACTGATCAATAACATTTCTTATTTGATAAAGTTAAGTTTTTGACCAGAGTACAGAGACCACAACTCTGAGAGCTGTATAAAAACTTCACATATTTTGAGAAGGAACATTTACCCAGATATATTAAAATATGTTTATTTATTTATACATATACAAATATATATATTTAAGTAATTACTCTTGTGTGCTAGTATGCCCAACAGATAGATACTAAAGGCTGCTCATGCTTCTAGGAAAACACCAGCATCTTCCGTAACTCACTTATATGAGAGCTTAGTATAAGCCTGTATTCAAGGCCATTCCAAAAGTTTTATGAGTTTAAGTACACACTGAAGAATTAACACCAGAGATGGAAATCTGTGGAACTTAAAGAGCATGCTGAATACTGTGATGCCCAGTAAGCAGTAAACATATGAAGATGGCTTTGTTGCAAAGGATTCTTAAAATGCAAATTCCAGATAGATTATTAAAAGATTCTTTCCTGAACTAGAGTCTTCAGCTGAGCTTGAACTTGGCATTTCCTCAGTTTTTGGTTTTGTGCTGTATGCACTTCATTGGACATGATCCTTTATTTCATAAATTATCAGTGTCCAGCATTGAGAATGACAATCACTTGTGCTAAAAAAAGATCTTTTAGAATGTACCAAACAGGTAGCCAGCATGTTACTCTAGTTTTCAGTGCAAGAAAACAGATCACAGATTTTTACCAGTCATACCTGTGGCCATTTTTAAATTGTGAAATTCCTCATTTCTTAAGACAAAGCTCCTGCATCTTAGCGAGAAGCAAACTTTTTGTCCTGAAGCAGACATTAATAATAAAACTGGACTCATATCCACAGTTTTGCAGCTGTATTGCATTACTTGAGTCATATTTTTTTCTGTTGCAGTTTTTGCATGACATAGCTACCAGCATATGCATCACTGTAGAACCTAATAACCACTCTCTGTGTATGCCCAGTGCTTCCTACAGCAGAACACAGTCTGAGAGTGCTTAGTACCTGAATGAGTAACAGCGAAAAGGGAATTGGAAAAAAACACATTTATCAGCCCTGTTTCTTAGGTGGCTGCAATGCAGTAGAGAGGTATTAATCAAAGGTCATATAAAAGCTCCCTGGGGGACTAAAATACTGAACTCCCATAGGCCATATGCCAAAAGTAATGCTTAACCAACATGATTCCTTTTCCTCAATTCAATAAGGAAATTGATAACCTTTAAACCAGTGACATGAATATACGCTGGGCAGGGAACCATATGAACATCTCCAAGCATGATGTTTCTGTTAGAAACAGTGCACTGTGGCTTGCATGCAATCATCTGTTCTAAATATGTTCAGTTGAAGAGTATGTAAACAGCCTATTTATATTTATGAAGTGCTCTATGGTTTTGCAAGCCATAAAACCAGTTTTATTTGAAGGACAGGTTTGCATCATTGCTTGCTAGGAATAATTCTTACTTGAATATTTGGGCACTCTTTTGTTCCATCAGATGTTTGGGGAAAATAGATAATTTGGAGAAATAGGGTAACAGCAAATGGATGTAAATTTTTATATGTAGGCATGCCGACCAAGCTTTAGCTCAGTAAGAATAGCTAAGTAAAATTCAGATACTGCAAGTTGCGCACAACTGGTTCACTACGAACACAGAGATTAAGAAAATTTTTTTTTTCCACAATATGAATTCAAAAAATCTGAGCTAAAATAACAACAAAATCAGCAATTCAAGCCTTCAGGTAACTTACAGGAAAGTGGCATGACTTCACACAAATCTGCAATTGAAGTAAAGAGAGAGAAATCATTCTTTTTGGTGTCATTTCTGTTTCAACAGATTTGTCAGTTTTCAAGGATAATGAGGGATAGATGTGCTCTCCTAATTGTCCTGGATGATACACCTGAAAAGGCAAGAAGAAAATGAGTCACAAAGCTTTGTCAGATAGCTGGAGCTTAAACCATGAATCCACAAGGTCATAAAATAATCTGGTAAAAATGTTTATAAACAACCCTTCAGGACACAACTTATCTTTAAAACAAAATCATTAATGCAACTGAATTTCCAAAACACTAATGATACCCTTAAAATTGACATGGAAAGGCTGTAATTTTCACAGAAAGCTTCCTAAAATGAATAGATATAATTATTTTCATTTCAGCAGCTCTTTTTATTTTAATATTGGACCATTAAAATAGTAAAATAAAACAGTTTTTAAAAAACCAGCGTTTGGTTTAGCTTTCTGTTAGAGATTGTGATCGGGGACAAAGTCATTCAAGAATAAATCATGAGCTTGCAGAGGGTGTCATGACTTGGAAGTTACCTGTGCTATAGCATAATATGTATTCATCCACTATAAATAAACATATTTAGATCCAAAATTCTAGATGGATTTTCTTGTGCTCACATGTTTTATGATAAATCCTTACGAAATCATACACACACATAATCCTTTTTTTCTGTGTACCAACCCAGAAATTCGAGTTCTATTTTCTGTTTAGAGCTAGATTCTGATACCTTAATTAATATATATAATTATATATTTCATGGGTATCTCTCCCACCTACAAATACCTATAGTGTTTAAATCAAGAATCTACTGAGACACATAGTATAGGTGTTACATATTTGAACGGCAGTGGAAAAAAACACCAGGAAGTGTCTACCATCTTCCTACATCAGCAGGCAGATGTTCAGCCATCTCCTGAAAAGCAGGGCTCCATCACATGTAATGGTTACTTGGGAAGAAAAACGCCATGACTCTGAATGTCCCCCCCTTTCTTCTTCTTCCCCCCACAGCTTTTATTGCTGAGCATGGTGTCATAATGTTATAGAATATCCCTTTGGTCAGTTGGGGTCAGCTGTCCTGGCTATGTCCACTCCCAACTTCTTGTGTGCCCCCAGCCTACTTGCTGGCAGGGCCATGTGAAGAGCAGAAAAGGCCTTGGTACTGTGTAAGCACTGCTCAGCAATAACAAAACATCCCAGTGTTATCAACACTGTTTTCATCACAAATCCAAAACATAGCCCCATACTAGCTACTATGAAGAAAATTAACTATTCCAGCCAAAACCAGTACAGAGACACACATATTTTACATTGGTGAAATAGCTATGGAAAACTTGCCCCTTCTCTTTGAAATGCATATTCTCTAGTTGGATGCTTTATGAAGACCATCTAATTCAGACTCAGGTTTGAAATGGGTATAGTAACATCTGTTTCTGCAGTAAACATAGACACACATTGAGTGGGCTCATGATTGTATAAGACTTCAGCAGAAGTGAGGAAGGTCAATACATGTATTTGTGTGGGAAAACTATCCTGGTTTGGATTAAAAGCAAGCTGAAGTTACTGACACCATCAAAAATGTAAATAGGTTATAGACTGGACACCTCAAGTTTTTTTCCAAGTGCAAGCTTACTAAAATCTCTATGGATTCTAGACTTGCTCTAATTACATTCAATTTGAATTGTTTTCTCTGTGGGTATGATACATTTGCTTTAGGATACATTCCTCAGTATTTTCAGATTGGGTCTTAAGAGCCCTGGCATCCTAAGTAGACCGCTGCCCTCTAAATACAGTTTAATTTAGCCTCTGATTCCATGGCTTTAGTGTACTGGGTCCTTGAGGCTGGCCAGCTGTAGTTATGACCTTACATTGCTTAAGCTAGTAGGGTCAACAGCTGAATTAATATTGTCAGTTTTGATTGCCATCCTCTTGGCTGGGGAGGAAACAGTGCTGAAATACTCCACTGAAATATTTGGAGTCTGCCTGGTTCTCAGAAGTGATTTGCACTGAGGTGTTTAAAATCTGTTCGCAAATTTTACTCATGGGAGGAAAGTAGCTGAGAGTGGCTTTTCAGTCAGAGAATGTTTATAAATGACCTCCTAGATAGGTTTGTCCCATTCTCCAACTTTGCTTTCTAGCTGTGCACCTGATTCCAGCAGAACTATGCTCCAACTTAAGACTAAGAGTAGTAACACTTGATTATGTTATACTTTTTGGTGGCTTTTTGGTACAATCAAGTATGTTCTGTTGCCTCAGGGACTAATAGATATTGCTGATACATCTGAAGCACTCAGTCCTGCTTTGGAAAATCATCGGCAATGAGTTGCTGATTAGTGACTGACCGAGCTGTAATTTAGACAATGAGCATTTTATGGATGAAGTTTGACATATCTTCAAAGCTACTGAGGATGTCGTAAGGGTGGGTACATCAGTATGTTGGGTACCACCAGCAGTTATATATTTTGTGCCAGATTGAAAAATGTCCAAATGATAATGTATTGGAGACAGCAGATTTCATTCACTCCAAGAAGACAAAACATAGCTGATGGGATGGACAAGGATTATTTTAATGAAATAATTCTTTCTTGCCTTCTCTGCTAGAGAGAACTTGTCTGAAAGCTTGGGAAGCAGATTAAGTAAAAGTTAAAGGCTCTCCTCAGTTTTTGATTGTGCTTAATTATTGAATGCCTTTTATGTAGGCTTTGGAATTCTGTTCAGACACACAGTTATCTGCTGACAATCCAGTAAAAATTCACACTGCTGCAATCTCAGAACTCAATTATTGTAATCATTTTATGGTTGATTATTGGTGAGGCTGGTCCACTGAGTTAGAGTTAGTTCCAAAGACAACAATATGATTACATACTTTTGCGTTATGACAGTTAAATTCAGCCTGTTTCTTGTACTTCACATTTGGCACCTATACAGTTTAAATTGCTATTTTTTATTGTAAGAACTATGGAATATTTGGCTAAACCCTTTCTGTGCTTCCTCCTGATGCTCCTGTATCAACTGTTGAACATCCATGATATAAAGTCCGTGCTTGATGAAGTCACTATTTAGGAAATAGATGTCCCTTGCAATCCAAAAACTTTCGTCTTGCCATACTTCTAAAGAGTATCCAACATGATTTTTTCAACTTACCACCTCTTTCATTTTATAGTTTGTTTTTTCTTATTTCTTTACAATTTTAATGACTTTAGAGAGTGATATTTAACAAATAATTTTGTGTTTGACTTTTGTTATTCATTATCTCAAATACAATTACACTATTAAGAGGGACAAATATTAGTTCCTGGCTGTATATAGGTGTGGCTATTTTATATTACTGTTCAGACTCTGAAGGTGAGACTTTAACAAGAAATTTTTTCAAAAAGAAAAAAAAAAATCCTGTAAAAGCAAGAGTGTTTTCAAGAGTAGCATATCTTTCTCCATTAAACCATGTCAAGTCTTATCTCAAGTACATTTCTGAGTTTACCACTTTCCATTCTTGTTCTAGTGTCACTGAATTAACCTTCTGTACACAGTATGATCTCAAAATCAAACAGTTGTTAAGACCTTGAAGGTAGAACTCTAAAGATGGCATATGTCTTCAGAAAATTACTTGTCTGAATGAAGTTGTCTTCCTTTTTTTCTTTTAAAGAAAGGGAAAAGTACAGTGTAAAATTACCAAGCTTCAGCATAGCTGGGAACCCTATCATTGTTACATTGCAGAAACCAAGTGTTCAGCTATCATGGAGAATAAATTGTTCTTTCATTAGCAGAAGTGTCATGTTTAGGACTGAGTTCATGTTCACCAATACTTTGAGTTAGCTTAACAGCTATTAGTCTTGTTTTTACATCTTTGCCTTGTGACGGGGTATAAAAATGAAGCATTAGTCCCTGTTTGTGCCCTCCAGAGTTCCCTCTGCAGCTACTAGCTACTGTACCAACTGACTTTAGGAATGACTCTCTAAAACTTTTAATAATTTAATACCAAATGTTCTATTTATGATAGAAATTCAAAATGTGCCCATTACTACAGTATCTCTCAGTCTTAAATGCAGTCATCCTCATATCACTTTGGCAAATAGGGTACTATTAAGAAGGTCTTATAAAGGGATAGGCAATGGTTGACTGGCAGTACTATTTTTGATATAAATGAAATAGTTTATTGCTAAAATTAGCTAAAAAACAAAAAGAAAGAGAGAAAAGAACTCCATCCCATAGTGTAACTTAAGAAATATAAAGGACTTAGTTCTCAAGACAGTTTGAGGAGACACAGTTCAGTCGTTTGTTTTTTTTTTTATTTCTATTTGAAGGTTGGATAGCCAGGAACTCTTTGCCAGAACTGACAGCTTTGGACTTGCATCAGTTTGATTTCTATAATTTTTTCATTCTTATTTCCCTTCCACCCTGTAATAGGAACTTTGACATGGACTGTCATGGGGGAATGTAGCATGGGGTAAGCACAAGAACAGAACCTCCTCACTCAGTGTCACAAAATCTAAAATTTGTCTGCTTAGCGGGATTGGAATAACATGTGGATAGCAGTTTCTGCTCTCAGATTTCTATCCTTGGACACTCACACATTTCACATTCATGTCTGCCAAGGCCACAGATCCTCCAGTCCAGTTCAAATGGTCACCTTGGACCCAAGGGGACAGGACACTCACTCTCACCATTTGACATGCGTGAGTCCTGGCCGGTGATCCAGCCTCTAGCTGTAGCGGTGCCACCTTGGGCTTTGACTTCAACACAGTGTTGGATGTTCCTGTACAGAACTCCCCACGGGTAGACTATTGTTTTCACTATTTATTTCTTTCTGAATTAGATTGTTAGCATAAGCCACCAATGGTCTTGCTAATTATACAGTCCTGGGACAACTTATTTGTTTTCCTCCTTATCTCAAAGCCAGATAGTGACCTGTCACTATTAAAACACAAAGGTTTTATGCAGAAAGAAAGAAGCCTGCAACAACATTAAGAAGGACTTAGGGTAACATTAGTTAAGCTTTGTTAAACTGAAGCATTCTTTATAGCATTTACCATGTACTCTGCCATCATAGTATACTGTAAACACAGAAGTTGCTGCATATGATGGTGTAACTTTTCAGTAACGTGGCATATGCTATTAATCTTGTGCTACTAATGCTATTAATGGTATTAATCTTAATGTCTTGTGCAATAATGTAGTGTCATGATGCACATTCATATGGAATCAAGAGGCTATTTCACTATACAATTATGTGTACCAGTATGTCAAACTTCAGCATTATGTTAGTATTTGGGAGCACTAACTAGCATATTAACAGGTGATATTACTGACATACCTCTCTGAGATTGGTCCACACTGGTTTAGCAGCTCATTGATAGTACTTCCATCCTTCACTCCCTCATGGATTATTATTTCCTAGACAGAGGTAAGAGATTACATAATTTAATCTTTTAGTACATTTTCTAGCGTCACTTGTGTTTGTAATGACATGAACAGTGCCTTGAAGTTCGCATACCATTTGTTCTTCCTGAATACAGGTATCGTGTTTTATGTGTCATGAATCTAATTCAAAGCCATGCCCTGAAAAATGTCTGCAGTTGCCCAAAATGGTGGATAACCTTTTTGTGAGATTATATAGTTCGAGACTGAAATAAAAATTTTCTGGGAAATAGAAAATGAGCAAATTCTAAGCATTTTTCATCTTGGAATTTCCAGCTAAATTTGTTTTTCATTTTGGGTCACTAAATCCAGAAAACTGGGCTGAACAAATGTTATTCTAAAGCTGTATTATTAGTCTGCTGTTAGTTTATTATTATTAATTATTACCAGTATTATTAGTCTGTTTCAAATATGGGGCTATACATTATCATATGCTTACTCAGAGGAGAGGGAAAACAAGAAAGGAACTCTGGCAGGAGAGACAAGATTCCCAGCAGGAACTATGTGTATGGAAGGCTATACATAGGCAAATAATTTTAAAATTCTGCCATTTCTTTTCATATTTGCTTGATAGCTTCATCTAACTTCATAGATTTTGAAAGCTGATGCACAGCCAGTGAAATAAAGGAAAATTTATGTAATTCATTTGTATAAATTACCAGCTAAAAAAACCATTTCTGCCTACATAAAAAGGGGACATACAGTTAATGACTTAAGTACCATCATTCACAGAAGACATACTCAAGGGTAGTGAAGTCACAAGTTTAGAATAAGCTCTCTTTAAAGGAGCATTTCCATACACAAGTTTGCTGTTGATGCTGCACTATGACTGAATATTAGCAGCGTAGTATTAAAAGACTATCAAAAGCTCTCAGAGTGCTACCATGTTTCCTGGTGAATACACGTCTTTCAGTTTTGGACCTCTTTCAAACAGATGAGTAGCAAACTGATCACAATATTGACTGCTGCAGCTAAGGCAAATGTTTGTAGAACTTTGAAATGGAAAGGAAGGATTATGGGTTTTCATGCCCTGTGATATGCACAGGGGATGACACACACAGCAACAACAGCCTTTTTTCCCTGCATTTTGTCATCCTTGAATTCCTACAGTGAATCATCAGCACTTGTCATATCTTTTTCTTGACCTCGGCACCTCCATTCTGGTATTTGGTCTGTCTCCAAAAATATACAACTCACTTCTTGAAGCTGCAGGTTACTTTTGTAAAAAAAACAATTTATATATTGAGATCGTGAGGCCATGGTAAAGGCTGGTCACAAGAAAAGGAAGAATCCAATTTTAATACCCAAGTTGCCTGAAGTATGATCCACATTCCTGAGAAATTATATCATTGAATATTGCCTTGCAGTCTGAAGAAAAATTTATAACAGGGAAAGGTCTGTACTCACCTTTGGGCATACCATAGAAATATGGCATGAGAACCCAAGCTGCAGCTGATCCTGAGGTGTGGGTTTGGAGCAGGGTCAGACCACGGTATCTTCCATAGTTCCTTTTTCAATACCCGTAGTCCCAGGGACTGCAGTCAACTGAAGGGCTACAAGCAGTGGCTTCTTGCCAAGTTATGCTGTTTAAGGAAACACTTGTTGCGGCTGACTTTCTTCTGCTTCCAGCTGAAATGGTGTAAGGGAATTGAAATAGAATGTAAAAGAAGCTGATCTTAAATATTCTGCTTTATTTTAATATTATGGTTCATTGAAAAAGACAGAAAACTTCAGTTTAGTCTAATCCTTCCTACCACTCATTTCTGTCAACACACACACACATCAAAATCCAAAATATTTTTTCATTATTTACAAGTGTGATGGAATGCACATTGTAATTATCAATTTATTTGTTACATAGTTGATCTAGTTGAGTTGGAAAACTGTTTTTACTTACACAGGCAGGAGTAGTACTAGCCTGTAATGTTTATGGAACAATCTGCTGTATAGAAATGTTACCACTGTAAACATTTTGCTACAAAAAAACACACAAATTAAACCTGTGGGCTTCCAAAAAATAACAAAGGCTCTTAACTGTTTCAAAGTAGTTGTTGCAAATCTGTGTGGTCATTTTTTGATATAGGACTAAAAACTGCATTGAAATGAAATATGGTAATGAAGCATTAGTTTCTTAGAATCAAAAATTAAAAGCATTTTTTTACTGTCACCATAAAATATTTATTCTCTCCTGCACAATGCAGCATTACCGAGTATGCACTTTCAAAATCTGAATGTCATGAATGCAGACTGAGCTGATGCTTTTGACAGGATAAAAGTGTTTCAGCCCATTTAAAATTGGTTACTGTGTGTATATGAGTGCAGAGACACAAATCTGTAGTTTAGGATACAAGAGAAAGTGTTTCTCTAAAGGGAGAATTTCTTAAGTTCAAAGATTTGTCCAGCTGGCTTAGCCAAGACCAGCTTTCAGTTCCTCATCACTGTGTACCATGTTTTATTCAAGTCACACTTGCACAGAACTTTCACAGTATTCCCTTATTGTCTGAGATAATTTACTTTCAGCTTGATCTTGAATAACTGGCCAGAGCTGGTTTTGTTCATCTGTGAAACAGAAGGTATTACATCAGTGCTAAAAGTGCTTATAGAATGCAAACACTGTGGAAATACCATCAAAAAGTATACATGCATAAGAGTATTAGTACTTTAATTTTAAGCTGCTGAAGCAACCCACATGAGCTTTTGAAGGTTTTGAGTAAGGGTAAGTTCTGCTTACTTCCTAGAAAATTCCCAGATGCATACAAATAAGACAGGGTTAAACCATATTGCAGAATATATAATAATTCACTATTTTACAGTGAAGGGGAAATTCAAATTGTAACTGCTCAGCAGTGGTAATTTGTGACAGAGGAATGATCTGGCTTGGAGGGCAAGAAGGCCCAACTGCAGGAGGCGTTAAACTGGATGGAAGCAGGAAGGCCAGGCCAGGACTCCCTGCAAGGGAGTGAAGTTTCCCCTGGTGATGAGATAAGAAACAGCCTCAGCATTGTCTTGTAGCCATCCTGGAATGCTCAGGGGCCACCTTTGGGCAGCAGAGCTGGGCAGAGGATGGACCCAAGGCTGAGCTGTGGCACCCCATGCCACCACTAATGGGATTGGTGCTGGTGCAAGTGTATATAAGGAATCGGCTAATGACGCGTCTTTGCAGACTCCTTGTAGAACCACTTATCGTGGTAGAACTCTGCCTAACGTGTTGCTCATTAATATTTTTTTATATATATATTTAAGCACAAATGTGTTTAATTTACCTCAAAAGGTAGCATAAAAATTCACCAACAACAGCCATGTTAATTGAATGTGGTAAGAGATGAGTGGAAAGCCATATTTTTTATGATGTCAAAATTCTGCTATGGATTTTGTCTTTTTTGCCTCTACTAGTCTTGTTCATTTCTACTTCTACCACCTTCCTTCCTCACTGCCCACATCTAGGCTTATTTTATTTCACAGTACAAAAAATTGCTACCTCTAATTCTACTGCCCTTCTTTCTAATTTTCATCTGCTTTGGGTCTTACCACCAGAGCCTTCATCTCCAGTGACTCTTCATAGACTGTGACTTTCTTTGGACCTTGCTTTTGTCTTTGTTTCTAATAACAGAAGGTTATATTAAAGAAAATGTTCCTGGGGGTAAGGAGGGGAAGCTGTTGAGGTTTCTGATCTTCATTAGGAAAAGAAACTGGAATCCCAGTTTTTTAACACAGAGAGAGATATGTTTGATACAGTTCTACGTAATCCTTCTTTGAAAAAAGGAAAATGAGTCTGCTTTGATTTTGAAGAGTTAGATCTAAACTGAAATACAAAATGGAGAAAAGACTGCCTGCAACTGAAGCAAGAGAGTTTCATATTTAAAACAACTTTCAGTGATGCAATTTTAATTAAATTCTAGTATATTAAAACAAAACAAAACAAAACAAAACAAAAACCAAAACCCTATTTGTTTCCCCATAACTTTAGAATTCTGAACAAGATACCTCATTGCAAAAGTCTTGGAACAAGATTATTCATAAGCAATATTTCTTTGGACATGTTTAAATGGTCTTCAGTTGTAAAATATATCTAATTCCACTTTAGTACTGTATGTGAATTCATCTCCAGGAATGCAAATACATGTGCATTCAAGCAAGCCATATATGACACTAATGTAGCATATTAGGAACAAGCATTTCCCTAAGATCCCTTTTCAGAAAACCAGATCTTCTCACATTGTCCTGTCTCAAGGGCAGTAAAAGATGACAGTTTGGAAGTAAAATCAGAATCTTACAACAGCTGAATAGGTTTCGACTGATAGAGTGGTTGCTCTTCTGCTGAATTAAACATGCAAAATAAACCCCAGATGAGACAACTTAAGAGCTTTGGTAGGTTGCCATTGAGGGCTATATTGTTTTGATATCCTGATATGGGATATGGGAAGCTGTTGAAGGGGAGAGGGGGGTACAAGGGATTAAGAGACGTAACCCTGCAGTCAGGTTTCCAATTAATATCATTAAAATTTTTCTTGGAGCTAGTTGAGTTCTCTGTACTATCTTTGTGGATTAAAGGACAGTTTTAGTTCTGTTTTTACAGAACATTTAGCAGACTGAAGTCTTGTCCTACAAGTGAAGTTTGCAGACATTGTTCCGATAATGGCACTACTGAATTTAGTAGCACTGTGCTAATAGCAAACCTTGATCCATACATAAACAATGGAGCAGAAGCCTTACCTTCATTGGTATCCATTCTCTGTACTTTTGGGAAAATAATCATTGCAAGTTTGCAAGGAGAGAACCTGACTTTATTCCTCAGTAATGCTAGAGCTTTCTTTTGAAAGAAAAAAGCCCTTCCACCTTTGTACACTTATATACAAATCTCAGCCACAACCTGGCCTTGCTTAATATAAGAATGGGGATTTTTCACAGTTGATCTTCCTCTAAATCTGGGGGTCTTCCGCTGATTTCACCCCTACAGTCAAATTCTAGAAGATACTGCACAAAGGATACGGTCTCAGCAACCATCCCAAATGATTTATAATATGTCTGAATCCAACATGTATCTCATTCACATTACGCCTTATGCTTTGATGCAGATTTGTCTAACCAGAGTGTGTGCAAGCAAATTCACACACACACACACACACACACACACACTGTAATAAGGCTTCCTACCCCTCCAGGAGCTTTGAAATTATGTAGGCTACTTATCCCACTTTTATTCATTGATCCATCCATCCTTGAAGCAAAAGACATATTATATTTCATAGCTTCAGCCACAAGGACCTCCAGCCTCACTGAGGAATATTCTGAACCACTGACTCTAATTTCCATATTCTGGGGAGAACAGTAGAATGCATTAGATTAATATCTGAACTTAGTAAAGCATTTGATACCATAGCTCACAAGAATTATTCATGAAAATAATCTATCTTGGCTTGGCTATGACCCTTTGGACGAATTTGTACTTAAAAATGCTTAAATGTAAATGTCTATGAGGATATAGTTGATCTAGGGAGCAATCACGTCAACCCCAGACCTCAGAATGAAAATAAAATTAATGTCACTTATGTAGTCCCTTATCCTACTCAAGGGATGAAGCACATAAGTTTAGAGTCAGTATAGTTTTTGAAAAATGCTTTCTTATAAGTGATTAGGATATTTTGGCTGGCATTCTGGTTTTTAATAGTAACAGTTTTAGGCTTACTTGCATATAAGTACAAGCTTGCTTATTTTCCCTAGGAGGCTTCTGGGTGCATTTCATCAACTAAAAGAATATTTTATAAACCATTAACAATACCCTGCCAATAATTGGCAACACTCACTCAATGCCAGAATAAAATTGAAGCTGCCATGATGCCACTAGTGAAAAGCAAATGCCACCCACACCTTTTTATAAGACTTTGTTCCTTCATTTCAGAGAAAGAAAGACCAGTAGATACCATAGTGATGAACATTGATGAGTGCTTAGGTGAAATACAAATGCCATGGAACTGCAAAAGGGAGGAGAAGATTTGTTATAAACAGTTCTGGGAAAGAAGCTTCTGTCATCTCCTGAGGTGATGTGGAAGAAGAGTGGCAGGTCATTTGATTCAGGGAGGTCACCTGGGAAATATTATTGTATGTCACACAGTAAGAGCAGTCTTGGAGGATGCCTGACTGCTGACGTGTGCTGTGGTATTTGGGTTATGGCTGGAAACCAGTAACTTTCAGAACCAGTCACCCACTGGTCAAGGGAATTGGTGTAAACCAGGAAATCATATCAGAAATTAGTCAGTTCATTTTTGTCACTAGTGCAGAAAGAAACAAGAATAAACTTGATACTAGATTTGTTCCAACTCTCAAATAAAAAGGTGAAATTATGAACATTCAGAATGGTTGCATTTACTTAATTTATAACTAGTTGCTTGTTTTTAATTTACATGCAACTATAGAGATGGATAGAAAGACATTCATACCCATTAGTTTGACCATTTTCAGGAGCTTCTGATTTCCAAGAATTTCCTATTCCAGGAATCTCCTATTCCCAAAATCTCCTATAACACATCTACTGCTAACATAAGCTGGGGAATTCTGAACTTGAAGCTTCTTAAAAAGAAGGCTGAGCATGAATTTGCCTTTTCTTGGGGCAGGCAAGTTTAATGCTTTCTAGCCTCTGTATATGTTTTAGTGACTGAGATAAATTTTGTGTAGCTTATGCCTTGAAAATGATAGGAGCTATCAATTTAGTGATAAGTTTAACTTGCTGTAGCCAAAGTGCTTTGCTCATTTTTTTTGTGTGCCATGATCAAGTGCAACATCAGGGTCACTAAACTATATCTTTATACTTTAATTACATGTCCACATATGTGACTGACTAAAAAATTGATCATTTTGACCTCACGGAAAACAAATAGCTTTTAAAAAAATGATACATACGTTTTCTGTTAGTTGTCTTATTCCCCCTGCAGCAAAACTGTATGCAACCCTGACAGGGAAGATACAAGGTTAATGGAGATGCTGACATTTAAAGCTAGTAGTAAACATTTCAGCATACAGAAGATAATTATTTACAGCTTAAGCAGTGAGAAATTACAAAGCTTGTCTTTAGACCTTGTGGCTTCTTGGGTGGTATTTATATAGATGATGTATACACAAAAGGATTTCTTTACTGCTGTATTTTCTTTACTATATTTTCTGTAGACATTATTGTGCTGAACTTTCTGAAAGCTAATATCTCACAGAACACAATAAAAAGTGGTTACATAGAAACACTTTCACAGATATAATACTTTTTTTTACTCTCTAATGCACCTTTTTAATAACTTTCAGCTGAAAATACTGCCCTTATTTCCTAAGAGTTCCTCATGTTTACTAAATCACCTGTAGGTATTCTCCTTTTTCCAAACCTCCCCACAAAACCAGCTTGTAAAGTCAGAAGTAAAAGATTACTATTTCAAATAGCAATTCATGGGAACAGAGCAGTCCCTTGCACTTATCAGAAGGAATGATGTAGTATAATGCAAGCTTCTTATTCTTTTAAATAGTTAGTCTTCTATAGGGTTTTTCCTGTGTCTGGTGTGTACTATAATAATATTTTATAAGGCCTGCTGTGTTATGTCATTTCACAATTAGGAAATCATGCATTTGGAAATTACATTTCACTTAAGTGATACATTCTTTATCAGATTTTAATTTAAATAATTTTTTCCATACCACAAATCAATTATTATTAATTATTATTAATTGTTATTATGGATTACTTTAATCCATAATATAATGTCATGATAAGTACCAAAGATGAGTAAACTAAGAATTTAGAAAATTAAATGTTAGGTGTTTTCTTAAAAATTATGAGAAACTCATCAGAGATTTCTGATGTTAAAATTTTGTTTTCCATATTGCTAGAACTAAAGGAAACATGTAGTCTCCCACTGTGCTTCAATCTCCCAGGCCTATGCGATTGAGGTCATGAATTAGAAAAAAATATATTATGTCCTCCTTGTGCCTCTTTGGCTTGACTTTGAAAGACTTTTTCATTTGGCACTGCAGCTGGGAGAAGACAAATCTACGTGAATATTTGCGTTGCAATGAGTGCTGGAAGAAAAAAATAAGGAGTTTGAAAATAAAAAGTTTGTCAAGTCAAAGGTGAAAAAAATCACTTATCCTGTCTTAAAATCTTTTCATTCTCTGTTGTAGATTTTGGTAGAAAAAACATTAATTGCCATGTTAGTAAGGAACCCTTGCTTTGAAGCTGAGCTTTCTCCATTCTGTATTGCACTGATGGAAATTGCCAACACGCAGAATTTTGTGAGCTTGGCTTTTTTGTTTGTTTGTTTGTTTGTTTTTTCCCCTCCACTTCTATAGCAGTCTGTACAAGAAAAAGAATACAAAGGTTAAATGACACAGAAAGTGCCAATAAAAAGGTTGGATGATCAAAGCAAGGATGTTGTGTGGTTACAATATCTGAGAACTAGGCAACTCAATAAAGGTCACTGAAATATTATGCAAGAAAGCATGAATTAGGGGCACTAAAAACTCTTCTAGATAAGAAAGGGGTGTATAAAAAAGCAGGAAGGATTAGAAAAGCTAGGAACTTTGTGGTGCTCTTAAACACTCTCACTATAAAATTTTGGGTTTTTTTGTGTTGTGGTGGGTTGACCTTAGGCACCTTCCAGCTCCCACACAGCTATTCTCGCACTCCCCCTCCTCAACAGGACAGGGGGTGAGAATAAGATGAAAAAGCTCACGGGTTAAGATAAAGACAGGGACACCACTTACCAACTACCATCATAAGCATGTTGTCCCACAAGCGGAGTCCGTTACCTGGTGTGCAATAAGCCAATCTTACACACAGAGCCAAGATATTTATTTATCTCATGTTTGCACAAAGATGGGTGCTAGGTGGTAATTCCACAAAGCTAGCACAACACACAAAAGAACTACAGCATATTTAGTGTGTTACATTATTAGCAAAAACCTGCCTAAGTTCATGCTCATTGGTCAGTTATGTTCAAATTAGCCTCGCTTGCCATGTAAATTAGCATGCATGCTCCTTGCAGGTGTGTGTGGGGTAAGTCTTTCCAGTCTTGAATTGAGTTGGTGGTCATGATCTCCCCCTGCCGCCTTTACCTTTCCCCCAGTTACCACAGTTTTTGCTGACTTCTTATTTCTTTGGCAATCATCTAGCCTCTGACGCCTTCTAGGGCAGGATGTTCCTCTTTTATCAGTCTTCTAGTTCTTCTTCAAGGGCATAGTTGTTGTAAGGCATGCATAGTTTATACAAGGTAATCAGGCTAGTACAATGAAGACTACAGACTAAGTATTAACACAAACATATGGCTACAGGCAAAACAGGGAAAATTAAATTTATTGCCAATTAAAATAGAGTAGGAAAGTGAAAAACAAAGACAAAAACTGAAACATCTTCCCCTCAACCCCCCTTTTCCCTGACTCAACTTCACTCCTTCACTCCCAACTCCTATAAGTAAAAACTGAAACATCTTCCCCTCAACCCCCCTTTTCCCTGACTCAACTTCACTCCTTCACTCCCAACTCCTCTAATTACCCCATACCCGAGCAGTGCAGGAATGATAAGGTATGGGGGATTGTGGTCAGTCCATAACAGCTCCTCTCTGCTGCTCCTTCCTCCTCACACTTTTTCTCCACTTCAGCGTGGGTCCTTCCCATGGGCTGCAGTGTGGATATCTGCTCCGGCTTGGTGTCCTCCATAGGCTTCAGTGAAATATCTGCTCCACTGTGGTCTCTCCATGGGCTGCAGGGGAATCTCTGCTCTGGCACCTGGAGCATTTCCTCCACTCCTCCTCATCTGACCTTGGCGTATGCAGGGCTGTTTCTTACACTTTTTTCCTCACTCTGCTATGCAATGTTTTGCCTTTTTTAAAATGTGGTTTCCCAGAAGAGCCACCAGCACTGCTGATGGCCTCAGCTATGGCTGCAGGGGGGCTATTGCAGAGCCACCTGGAACCAGTGGGACCGACTGGCCCAGCACAGGGCAGCTCCTGGTCTCCTCTCATAGAAGCCACCCCTACAGCCCCCACTGCTGCCAACACTTGTGTGAGTGTTTCATGATCTCTCAAAGGAGAGGGAACAAAAGGTTTCTGTGAGACAGGTATCTGAGAATATTTTTTTATTTGTTTAAAAAATTGTAATTCATCCTTGTGTGTGGTCTGTTCCATTCACTTTTTTTCTCCTCTCTCTCACTATCAAACACCTCCCCCCCTCCCCCCAAGAAACAGTTTTTTTCCTTCCAGCCCTCGAAAATTCTTGAGCTGACAGCAGTATAAGGATGTAGCTGGCCTTTCCTTTTGAGGAAACAGGAATGGGACACAACAGATATTCTTCACCTTCAGGCAAGACAAATCTGGAAGTCTAGAAAAAAACTGTACTAACCTTGGTAGCTGTACTTGGATTCAGTCTTGGCTTCCCAACAGTAGGTGCCCCAAATGGTCAACTCCAGCCATGAGTTAGCATTTTGGATGCACAAGACAGACAATTTAGATGAGGAGATAATATAGACAAGACTGAGGTTTGAGCTCGTGTAAAGATATTGTGAACAAATTTTGGTCCAGGTGCCTGGCTTGGTGATAATCTTGTAGTTTGCAATAGGTTCTCCTACTCCTCAAAGAGTCATGTGTTTCCTCTTCCGATTTATTTGTATGTGGAGTTATAAATTTCTGATATTATTTCTTGCTTGTAGGATAAATTTTCTTCCTGTGCATTTTTATTCATGCAGGCTCCCCTTTGATCCTACTATAAGATTCTCTCCTCCTTTTCATGTACTCAAAATTGTAGCTAAAGCAATTCCATAGGCATGCAATTATGCAGCTGCCTAATGCTCCTGTCTTTCTTGTGCTTATTCTTCCTAGTGTAATCTCAGTGACAGGAGTTATGATACTGGAGTCTCTTAAATCATCAGTCTTAATGCAAAACACAAAGACTTCTTCGTTTTGAAACTTTCAGCCACAGTTCACACTATCTGCAGTCTGAGCTACATGCAAAGTGTGCCTTCCCACAGCCGTGTACAATTTTGTCTTCTCTTTGGGCTACTCTGTGTGCAGTGTGTCTGTAGCTATGTATCTGGTGGAAAGCAACTATGTTTTGTGCTGCATTTTGGGCATCTGTGTGACCATAGTATTTTCAACTGCCACCTAAAAAAAAAATCTAACAAACTGAAAAAATTATTTGCATTGCCTTTGAGGTATGCCATATGCATCCCTGGAAAGTCATCTTAAAATGCACCCAGTATGACCTACAGATTGCTTTTAATTTTCTTGCTGTCGTGGACACTTCATTCTGCCATCTCCTCCATTTAGTTGGCTGAAAAAATGGAATTTTTTTTTAGATAAAGATTCAATATCACACTCCACCCCCTTCCTCCTCCCCTTGTTTTCTTTCCTTTTGAGAAGAAGATGATGTCTGATCTGTCAAGGTGACATACTGGAAAGTATGTAATGCAGGTGATGGAAGTTGTCTAGCAGTCTGGAAATGTTTATTTGTATCACAAAGAAATTGTTCATTTAGTCCTCAGACTGTTTAGATCTCTGGCTCCTGACATTTTCAAATGACAGTAGTAAAAATGAATGTAGTAAGGGAAGTGGAGTTGTGGCTGCTGTTTTAGGTACTGCTTGAATAAAGAAGATAATGAATCCCTTTTCTATGGTATGAGGTTATGAAGTAAAGCACAGAAAGGCTCATAAGGGTGGAAAAACACTGAATAACATAAAAATTATAAATCACTTCCTGAAATGTGATTAGTTTGAAGTGTTTTAGGAAGAGGTCTTATCTTCTGAGCTAAATTTGCTGGTACAGTACACTTCCTCCAGTGTTAAGAGAAGGCTGAGGCACATCCAAAAAGGACAAGATGTTTTAAAGGACACAAAGAAAAGCCATGAGTTGAGGAGGACTGGCTTCAACACTGCTGTAGAAAATCTGAAAGAAAACCTTTAACAAAAATCCATGTCTATTCCACCACAAGTACTAGCCTTCCATTAGGAGAAAAAAAATAAATAAATATACAGTCTTAGGGATTTAAAAATTACTTGGATAAGGAAAGGAAGAAAAGATCATGGGAGAAAGATTCTCCATTAGCTGTAATACTGATTTTTTTTCAAATAAATCTTTTATTATAAAAGATACCTGTCACACATCCAGCTTTACCCTATGTAACCAATCCCATGGGCTTTGGAACACCTGCTTCTGTGCATCAGTGGCACAGATACCTGCTGCAAAGAAAAAGTGGTTTCATGAGATTTAAATCAAATCAGAATTGAAACATTTTATTGATGCTAAACAGTTAACTGTCAGGATATATTCAGGATCAATATTGGTAATACAATGGATAAACCACAGTGCTAGACACCTACAAGCAGTAAATATATACCTTTAATTTCCAGGTATACTTCTACAACTGATCCCAAGAAACCTAATCTGACACAAACAAACACAAACATGCCCCTGTCCTCCAAGCTCCCCAGGAGTCACAACCGCACACCCAAGGAGTGTCCCTGGGTACTGTCCCTGTAGTGTCATCCCACAAGCTGGGTGATGGCCAAGGGCCAGCCCAGGTGGTGGTTATGATGCTGATGGGGCAATGTTTGGTTACTGCTTAACCCTACTGACAGCTGTCTTCCTCTTGAACTTTGTCAGTTTTGGGGCAAACATCCTCTCAGGTGGTCCCTTTACACTGTTTATACACATATTTCTCTCTATCCATTTTTCCTGGAGCAGTTTTATCCTCACCTCAGGAACAGGAAAGTTCATGTTAGTGGAGAGACAGACAGGAAGAAGAAAGGGAGCAAAATATGAAATAGCATACATAGAAAAAGAATGAGTGCTTGGGAGGAAAGTGGACACAAAGTAATAAATAATAACATTGTTATTGCTGGATCTGGAGAATAAGAATAAGCCCATGCAATAAAAAAACATAATCAAGAGAGCAAACCAGAAAACAGAAATATCTTAGTAGATAATCCTTAATTTTTATATAAAATTAAAATAATCTTTATAATAGAAATTATCTAAAACTTTGGGAAAAAAATGAGCAAATGAGGGGAGGAATCCTGTGTGATTATATGTATGAAGTGTCAGAGAAATAACGTTATTTAAATCATCATTTAATACCAGATTTAATCAGATGTGAGGGGTTGTTTCTTTTTAAAAACAAACTTAAAATAATGCATTTGTAGTAAAATTTGGTATTGTTGCTAGAGTAAACACAGATTAATCAAAGTTTACATATTCTGTTCTTTTTACATATAGAAGAAAAAAAAAATGCCCCTCCTATTCAAACTGCAAAAAAAGCTCAGAATAAAAAGCTCTTTCTATTTCTGTTTGATGCTTGCTTTTAATCTCCCTAGATTTTTTTTTTCAGTTTGTAAAACCTGTAGCACGTTTCACACAGGTGACTGAGTAATTGTTTGTACAACTAAGCTCCTATAAAGCTTGTAAAAGGATTGAGGAATAATTATTTATGCACCTAGGGAAACAGAGTAGTAATCAGAGAAAAATTGACTTTATATCTGCTCAGGTTATAAAGGGATTTCAGTGTTTTACTTTAAAAAGCAGAGAAAGCTTAAATTATGATCTTTTCTAAATATGATAAAACATATGTTTTTAAGTTTAGTTTCTTTATGAAAAATCACCAGAAATATATCAGAAGGTACTGTTTTCCTAACATTCTTATTAATGTTGTAAATGATGCAAGTGGTTTCTTAAGGAAAATTTGGAAACTTTTTCAATGAAATCTCAGTCTATTGAAATTCTGTGGGAATTCTGGATAGCCAAAACCAGTGGGCTTTAGGACACAGGGGAGGTTCCCTTCCTCCTTGCTGGCCCAACAGCTGGCTGAGCACCTATTCCAGGGGTGCAGATGCACAAACATGCACACCCACACAGCATGGGCACAGCCGGTCACACAGACCCCACACAGGCTCCTTTTTTAGCCACTTCCTACCAGTTCCCCATGTTGGTTCTTCCCCCAAATACTGTAATCTCTCCTTCTCTGCCCTGGGCTCCTCCTAAATAAATGACTTGCCCCTAGTTACTTTTTCCCCATAGAAGTTATTTTTTTCTACATCAGTACATAAATTTGGTATTTCTGATAGCATTTCCTAGGCAATCTTGGTGTTACTGATATGGTTCCCTAGGTGCTGCTGGCCTTTCAGACTGTCTTCCCAAAAGGTCCCCAGTGTCCCCCTCCAAATATTTGTAAAATGTGGCTTCCTCTCACATAAACCCCATAAAAGACCTGTAAAATCTGGCCATTCCTAAGAGCACTATCTGTAACTTTTGTCCTCTTCTCACTGTGTTATTTGGTACAACGAGCAATTTCTCATGTCATGCCTGATAGTTTCCCAGGGTCCGTTCAGTTACCCAAATCTCAGGTCAGGGCTTAGTCATCTACCTGCATACCTTAACACTAAATGCCTAATTCTCTGGACTTTTTGAATATCTTAAGTTAAAAAAAAACCACATAAAACTGGAAGAAAAATGAAGAATTAAAATAATTATTAAATTTTAATATCGTTTCCTTTATTGTATGCTGCTGCACTTATCAGAAAATATTTTGATAAGTCTAATTTTATTTTCATCTTTGTTACAGTATGTTTAAATCTTCCTGACTGCACACCAGAAATTTTAATGCCGCTTTTTATCTATTAGCAAGAAGACATTATGAGTGATTTCACAGGAACAATATACTGAAAGCAAAGGACAGCATTTTATTTAGACTCTAAATGTAAATCTTTTTTCTGTTCAAAAACATTTCCAAAGTCTCTCTGCTTTTACATGTTTGTAAGGTTTTTTCTGTAATCCACTGCTAAATTAGCTCTTCATAGCTCTGACTATGCATGACAATCCACATGATTCATTTCCCCTCACCCCATGCTCAGCCTTGCACTATACCAAACTTCATTACAGACTGCTATGTGGGGAGGTTGACAAAAATATGTCTCCAAAGGATATAACCCAAAAGTTATTGTTTTTTGCTTAAGAAAAATCCATGAAGCCAGTAAAATATTTATCATATTATATCTAATTTCCATCAGTATCCGTATACAATGAATATATGACAAATTGATTTGAAACTGGAAAAAAAACCCTCCACTTGTCCTATGTATCCTGATTTACATGACAATAATAGCAAAGCACATTATTAGACCATGCAGCTAAATGTGATATCCCAGTGATTCTACAAAAAACACATCCTTTGGTAACAGCAAAAAAAGCTGGATACACTGGCTCCCTGAATCTTTTTATGTTATATCAATGTTGAAGAGTTAATGACCTCGAAATACCCAAACATCTGATCAAAAAAACTCAAATGTACAATTAGTAACCTCACACAGATTGTACAATCAACAGTTTGAAAACTAGAAATCTAACCTTCAAGGCCAGCTCAGAAGGGCAAAGGCTTTCAGCTTCTTGACACTGAATTCCCACAAGGACAGCCTTGGAGTAATGAGCTTACTAGGGCTTGCGGTTTGTTACCTTTCAGCTGCAGATGTTGAGCCATTAGCTTTCAAAAAGTTCCCCGTCATCCCAGTAATCTATAGATACCATTCCCTTGACCTCATAAAAACCTGTGTATACTTATCATCTGATCAAGAATAGGTGCTGAGCCAGGAGTTTAATGCAGTCCTGTGCTGTCACCTCACTCCAGCATGCAGAGAACCTGAGCTGGAGACATCCCAGAGCCCTTCACCTTGACATTGGTACAGACTGTCAGGGATACAAATTAGTCTCACTTGGTATTAAAATATACCTGACATGCCATAGATACTGACGACAGGAGGTTTTGCAATGAGCTGCAGCTTATAACCAGTAACTTCACAAATGCCTAGTACCATCATATGTGAACATTCAAAATATTCAACTACTGCAGCAGCTTTTGTCTTGAATTTTGCCCAACAAGCTAATGAAACTGGAATACTGGTCTCCTGGCAGCCTGTTTCTTTAGGCTATCAGATCAACAAGCATAAACTCTTGAGTAACTAAACTGACAAGAATTTAGCTTTAGCTAAATCATTAAAACAATGCTGATCCCTTTGTGGAGTCCTGTACCTTGATGCAGAAATAGTGAGCCAAGCCTCACAAAGGTTGGTTTTGGCAATATTTCAACAAGCAAAAGGTGTTGAACTGGAGGCCATATAAAAGAGGTCCGGACCTTTGAAAAACTGGAAATGTGAGTTCTGCTCAGGTGCCTTATGCCTGGCTGTAAACTCAGAAAAAATTAAATGCCAAATCCCTGACCTGAGTAACAGTAGTTAACACATGAAAGCTGTCCAGATGGTTACCATCTTCCTACCTGTGCTTAGGCCAATTTGTATCTTTGTATACAGCTTTGACAGCTATTAAATTCTCTTAGTTTTAACACTGGTTTTGGAATGCATTTAATTTTCATACTAAGAGACCCAAATTGCTGATGTGGGATGGAATCCAAAGCTCACTGAACTCAGCAGAAAAAAATCACAGCCTGACTATATCTTGGAACCAGTAATTACTGCCTGAAACTATCCTATAACTGACATCATACTCTTTACTAAATGTACTATAGTGCTGAAAGGAAAGATGTGCATAGAACTGTGTTGCCACATGCGTGATTTTTCTCCACTTATTGTCTTGGCTTACTGTGACTAAACATGATTGAATGTGAAGTGGAAGGTATTCTGGTAGGATAGCCTGGTTCAGTCAGCTCATTGGACCGCGTAGTCTGACATCAATATAAAATGTAAATAAACACCTTTGTAAATGGAGGACAACCACATTTCTAGTTTTTTTAGTATTTCAGAGCCTAAGCTGACATATAGTCAGGCAGCACATTGACTTACTCAATGTGGAGTAATTCATGTTGTGCAGCTATACTGCTTCTCATAACCAGGATAGTTTTTTTAAAAGGTGCCCACTACTGCAAAATCTTTGTTTTCACAGATCCAAGAGCTGTTAAAGGCTGCTAACAGTAATTTACAGCATTTTCTGTATTATCATGTTGAATGTTGAATTATCATGTTAAAGTATTTTATTTTTAATGCTCATGTATGGCATTTGCTTGTTCAAAGTATTTCCACATCATGTTGCAGGCTAACAGGTAAAGCTCCCATGGTTTCTTGGCCAAGCAGTGTAAATTGATTCTCCAAGTCACTGGGTGAGGTGGAACTTGGAGGACTCTGGGTATCTCAGAACAGGCCAGGTTTGGCTTAGTTTTCTGTCTAAAATCCATTTCAATCAAAAGCCCTGCTGACAGTAGCACCATTATTTAAGCTGGGAAGAGTAATTCCATGATGATAAAACTTGATTTCTTTGTCATAGTTTTTCAGACTGTATCCCCACACTGCATTGCAATTTTGCACAAAAAAAAAAAAAAAGGGTGATTTAATCCACTGTGGTTATTGCAATTACAAATAGTGTTCAAAAAACTGAACAGAATTCATAATTGGGCAGACACATTCTCCTAAGTGTCACACTGTCATTCAGCCACAGCACAGATGGGAAAAAGAGTGCTGAAGAAGCTAAGCAAAATAACTGGTTTGGGTGATTACAATGAAAATGGTTTATCATTGCCACACAGCAGAAATTACCCACTTCCTCCCCCTTGGTTTTTGCTGTGAAGTCATAACACAAAACATTTAATTCTTACTAAGGAGGTATATGAGTTTGAAGCTGAGACACTCTGTAAGGAGATATCTCTGCCGGTGTGCCGTCTGTACCGTGAAAGTCTAAAAATGACAGCAAAGCCTATGCTGAAGCTTAAAGGAATAGAAATGGAAGACTGATGGATTTGGGCCTTTGACTAAATCTTGTAGATGTTTATGACCATTCGTGGAGTATTAATCTCATTACTGTAACTAAATGTTTTGGAAGATCATTTCACAATCATTGATGCCCTTGCTAGTCAGGTTATTTTTACACATGTACACAGAGAATCCTCCTTTCCTTCAAGGAAATCAGAATCAAAATAAGCTTGGAAGTATAAAGTGAGCACTCATTTTGATTTCTCTTATCTAGTTGGTGCTTACAACAGCAAAGTGGGACTAAACACATTCTATTGTTGCTTCACCCAGCAAATGGACCCTACCATTCCAGCTGGCTGAGGTTACAAGAGGCTCCTGCCATAGTCTTCAGAGTGCTGTGGGATGAGTTACCTTGTAAAGTAACTTTACTTTAGGTGAACTTTTCACTTCTTCAGTACATGAAGCAGTAAGCAGGGGCAGTGAGGAAATGCATATAACATCTGAGAAGTACCAGTTATATTCTGCTTTCTAGAGCAAGTCATTGAAACACCACGAGGATCAGTATGCAACATTCAGAAGATTTTGAAGAATATCTGTAAATATCTGTTTAGTTATTAATTAACATCATTATATTAATAACAATTCTAGGAAAGCATTTACCTCTATATCAGTGAGTATTTTTTTTTAAGAAGATTATTTCTGCTTCTCCCATAACCTTATCTGGAAGTGCAAACTGCCAACACAGAAAAGGGAAAGACCAATTAGATGGGGGAAAATAAGCATTGCAGTCCAAGCACTGAGTTCCTGTCATTGTTTAGTCTTCGTTAATGCAGCTTCCCTTCTCAGTTTGCATCCTCTCCCTTCTCACTCCGACCAGTTCAGAGTTTAAGCTTTTTCAGAGTAGCACAAGCTATTCAAGCTCTGATTGATCAACAGCAAACATAAAAATAGGTCACAACCTAGAACATCTCTGAAACATACACTTCACATAACAACAATAATGATACTAAAAATACTGATTTTAAGAATCATATAAGATATCTAAAAGCTTTCTGTTTCTCTGGAGAGTTACAGAGACCCCAGGTCTTATTCCAAACATTTCAAAATTTTGAAGGACTCTGAAAGTAGACATTCTTCTATAAAATAAAAACTTCTGTGGAAATTATTCTTTTCCCTTTCTTATTGCTATGCAGTTGTTATGGCTGAACATAACCTGTGCATACCTGTGCACACACATTAATCTAAGTTACAGACAGTTATTTAAGCAGTGAAAAACAATAATGTCAAAAGCAACAGTTACAACACTTCTGGTGTTTTCTCATCGCTAGTTTTGCTTCCCTGTAATTTGTTATAAATAGATCAGCAACTGGGCTAACTTGCATTATCCCTTGTTTGAATTAAGTGATTATAGGGCCAGTCAGGGAAAGAGGTGTCTTGCTAACCAGCTGGATGATTTTGAACATTTTAACTATGGGTGGCACCTTTAAAATGGGGATAGTGCTTCTCAACTCCTTTGTAAACTGTTCTAAGATGAACTGACAAGGAAGAGTCAGGAGGTAGATACACTTCAGATTCAGATACACTTAATCTCTGAATATAATTTCTTTAATGTGTTGTTTTGAACACTTTTATTACTTTGAGTATTTTTAAACAAACTGCAGATTTTGTTAGATTTACTATTGAATTTTATGAGGCTAGAAACCACCTCTTATCTCTCATGGATACATGTGGGATTAGGATCTGATGAGTTTGGCTGTCTAGTTTGATCAGGGTTTCCACAATGAAGCCATGCTAATTATGTTCAGTATCACGAAAACATCAGTCCAGCTTTTCCCCAGTAGACATTGTGGAAACATCACAGTTAAAAGCAAAATAACCCCACAACAACTCTCCAAACATGCAGTGCATATCTGTGTTCTCTAAAGTTGGAACATATTTTACATATGTTCTGTTTTCATTTTTAGTTGTTGAATCAGCATTAGCAATGATGGAATTATTAGATGCTTTTCCCAGATATAATGCTTTTAAGAAGAAGGAAAGAAAGGAGAAGGAGAGAAAAATCTCTTTTTAGAAAGTGGCATTTAGTTGACTTTGTTCTCCAATAATATGTATGAATATATATATATAACATGCCAAGAATATGTGTATATACACATGCATGTATATACACCAACAGTGAAAGTCAAATTAAAGTCTGTTGATTTTAACACTTCCACCATCTTAACTTTTATGAGTTAAAAGAAAAAGTAAGTGCTAACTAAGAGGGCATTACAAACAGGGACAGGAGACCTGGGTCCATTTCTGTGTCTGTCAATTGTCTCCTGAATAGCCTTGGTCACTTCGCTTATTGTATCTCCCTGTTATAAAGGTAATCCTTTCTTGAAATACTTTTCAGTCTACTCCTGAAAAGCATGAGATATTGCTGTTATAAATACTAAATTGATTAAAATTTAAAAAAAAAAAGAGAAGTTGAGGATGTGAGATGAAGGTCAGGATTGAAACTCCCAGTTATGCTGAAGAACATGGTTGTCTAATTTAATACTGATTTGCCAAGTAACTGAACTTGGAAACACACTTCCTGGTATCCAGTATAACATTTCCAAAAAACATAAGCTAAAACCATCAGCATCTCATCACTGCAAAAGGAGAGTGTCATAATTATAAGAACATAATTTGTATGAAAGAATATATCCCACCTGAATATCTTAAGTTTTTCAGTTCTTGCTTACTTTTCTGGTTATTAAATCCTGCATAATTTCAATGGCACTAGCTTTTCTGCTGCACTATGTCAGCATTTCCATTAAAAACCTCATTTTAATAGGAATGCTGTTCATCTGCAAAAAGTGTGTTCTAAGCAGAAAACTGGAGCATCCAGGATGAAATTCAAGCACACCACCAGTTAAAGGCGTATCCATAATTTTAAAGAGAGTCACTTGCCTCTTTTTGAACACAGAAATGTCAAGAATTTCAGTTTAATTTTTGAAGATTTTTTAAGTCTTGGCTGCAAATCCAAATGGTCCATAAACCACTTTTTAAAGAAATATCTGCTACCAGGGGAAGGGAGGGACATGGGGAAAAGATCTATTAGATCTTTTTGATGTTGTTAACATAAATCAGGAAATAAGTGACAGTCTGAAAAAGCAGGATATCAGGGGAAAAAAAAAATCTAGTAAAAAGAATGAATACAGTTGGTTATGATCCTAAGATGCCACTGGGAATTTCCAAATGGGACCCAGGGGATGTCTGGAAAGTGATCTTCAAAGGAAATGCACATAGGACTGTTACAAATGATATAAGGTCTGATAAGGCAAGTTACAAGGTCTGATAAGGCAGTTATCTAGCAAGAATACAGTCCTTAAATCCAAAACAATCCAAAAAAGGCAGTAGTAGAAAGCATTGGCAGTGTATGTTGGCTGATCTCCATCTGCTCCTGAGCAGGACGGGAGGAGGAGAGGGGGCCTAGCTCTGATTCTGGCATACAGGATTGTCATAGGCATTACGGCTTAATTAATTGTACTGTCATCTAGTGATTTCCACAGCTGCAACTGCCCTAGAAAGAGGGAATATTACAGTTTTACATGATGGGCTTAACTCTAAACTTTCACAGATTTGAGCGTTGGAGATGTCACAACAGTATGGAAAGCCAAAGGAGTTCAAAGCTGAGGCAGCATCTTCAGCTGCACCTTGGTGTCACTGGATCTGTGTGATGCCAACCTGTGTGGGCTCCATCTCTGATCATGAAGCCAAGAATTACCTCTTGCACAGAATGTAAATGCGTCAGATCACATCATAACTTGTTTCTCAACACAAGCCTGTTCATAGATTAGTTGCAACACTTCCAAAATATTTTTTCCCTTAGCTACAACCATAAGAGCACAGCCACCCAAAGAACAAGTGCTATGATTGCAAATTTAGTGGTTTCTTCAGCATGAACTTTTCTCTAAAATGTACCCGTTAAGCATCTTTCCTGTGATTTGTAGCAGCTGTTGTGTCACCATGCCAACTGATTGGTAAAACGGGGGAAGGGCACACTCAAAGTCATTTCTGAGCTGTGCAGTATCTTATGAAGAAAAGCTAGTGATTATAATGAGAAAAGTAATTCCTCACCATGAAAGCTGACTGAGAGCAAATGGAGAAAAGTAAGACTTTCAGCCAGAGAAAACCTGAGTAAGATTATCACCCTACATGAAAAAGGTTGAATTGCTTTGGAGATGAGACCTTCCTCCTGCCCCCTGAGAGCAGCTCCTGGGAAGGACTGAGAATTGGCTATTGTGAGTACTCTGTGTGCCCATGCTTGTGTGGTAATAAAAGGAATGAGGATTTAAAGTGAATTTCCTTGCTTGGTAAATCCAAGCTTTTTACCTGTGGAGAATGGTTAATTTTGTGAGAGGTGTGTGTGTAATTGCCTCAATGCAGATGGCAAGTGGAGACTGAAGAAATAACACACAAGTCCTAATGACGAGAGAGGGCAAGAATCTCTTCAATGCCTTCATCAAGGTACAAATATTTCAGAAATGCAATAATTAAAAGAGAAGTTCTTTGCCAAACTAGAACTATGGTGACAAGATACACAAAGAGAGCAAAACAAACCCAGGGGAGGACAAGTTAACACTGAAGCAATGACACAGTTGCTGTGTATTCAGCAATCTCAGCACTTTCTCAGTTGTGTAGTTGTTGTTATCCCAGACAATACATTTAAGTATTTGCTGCAACGCTATTTAGCAGATGATAATGAAATAGCAGGAAAATATACATGAAAGAAGACAGAAATATCTTGCATCTCCTCACAGGGAAGCTATCAAGCATAGAAACAGGGAAATGATAAACAGAGCATTTGGAGGAAGGTGATTGCTATTAGCTACTTCTCCACTGTAAATTGGGCACTGGGGAAAAAAGACAGAAGTTCCACTGAAGTGTAACAGAGGGTAATATTTGCCACCATGTGTCAACTGTGCACTCAGGGAATGCAGAGGAATGAACTGCAAGAGGCACTAGTTTTAGAAGTTCATCCGTAATCACTTTCTAATGCAGAGGAAAACCTTATAAATAGAAAATAGCGATGAAGGTAAAAGACGATGCCCCTCTCATTTCAGCTTCAAACAACCCTAGTTATGTGTATGTTTTGCTTCTTCACTCTTCCCTGTAGTCTCTGTGCTGGGTCTGAAATATTGTGTTAATTTAAAATGTTTTCTATGGACAGATCTACTGACATACCACATCTCATTTACAGTCCTGACCTGGGTATCACTTCAGCATCAGCTTTTAAATTACAGTGTAATCTCCTATAATACATGTAGCGTATGGTTTGCATTTCTAACTTAAAGAATAGACACAAAGGTAATTGGTCATATCAGATTGTAATACCTGTTGAAAGAATTGCCTTCACAAATGGATTTTTGCTACATTAAGCTCATCCTGAATTTTGTATTCACTTTCTAAGTTGAATTTAAAGAATAATAAAGATGTATGGACAGAACATGCAGGTAATATAAATGTGGTGTGAGGTGGACACAATTGAATGGACTTCATTATTGCCTAGAAGTTACACCAACTTTGCAATTTAAGCCTAATGTACATAGCTGTGGCTAATGCATTTAGTCATCTATACTTTTAATGACAATTTGAAGGGTTTTCTTTTTCCCCTTTTTAATGTCAAAATAAAACTGGTAGCATTTTGTCCATTTACATCAAGCTTTGAACTGCCTCTCCTTTACCATTCAGAAGTTGTTGGGCCAGCTTTAACTCAGAAATTAAAAGTCAACAACTTTGTAAGTCCTTCCCTCAAAACAAAACTGTTGCAAATGCTCTGTGTTAGACTATATGAAAAATCATTGTTCCATACAAAATGAGATTAAGCAAAGACTACACATCCTTGTTTTTCCTGGCTAGCAGGCTTGCTCATTGTCAGGGAGCTTCCAGAGGACATTCTGACAAAACTCTTCTCACTTTTATCTACTTATGATACTGCTTAAGAAGAGGTGTGAGTAGTATTGAGAAATACTTCTAACAAACCACAGATCAGATTGCAATGGAGAAACATTTAGATTAACTGACAATGAGCTTTCTGAGACAACATGCCTGCACTTTGAACTTCATGCATTTTTAGTTCTGCCTTTTTGCCTTTGATTCAGACCTAGTACAGCTGGAAAAATAGATCTCTAAGTTAAAACCCATGATCACTGTACTTCAAATGTATCTTTCAACTTGCTTGCTAGAGGCCTTAAAAACTGCATTGTACACTAGTAATCAGTGGGCAATATTAACAGTCACACCTCCTCAGATTAATTTAGGATATGGACATTTTCATTTGGGAATGTATTTTATTTAACATCAGTAAGCCATTTTTTTAGAGGGGACAATTTTCTATCATTCACATATATTGTAGATGCATACTGTATCATCACATGGTAGTGGCACATTATTTGTAAAATAAAATAGCAATATATTTTACTTTTACTTATTAGTCTATTAATAGAAGACTGTATGAATTTTAGTTGCAACTTGCTGTGGCGTGTAATTTATATAACAAACATTGTAGATAATGTAGCTTAGGGTACCAGGACATTGCTAAAATATAAATAACAAAGGAAAATTAATCATATCTGAAACCTTCAAGGCTGATATATTCAGACTGGAATTAAAAGGTCATTAGTTATTCTGTTAAAGTCGTCTGAGATTTTGATTGATAAAGTAAAAATTGAATATTTCTATTCTGACACGATTAACAAGCAGATATATTATTTTCATCACAGAAAAATCAAACTGTTGGCTAAAATCAAATTTCTTGTATACTTTGGATAAAAAAGATCTTTTACTATAATATCCTTTAACTGGAAAAAATGGAGTCAAATCTGTAATGAATGGGATACAACTTTGACTGTTGTCCAGTTCTCCATAAATTCATATAGATCAACAGGAAGAGATAAGTGAGCCAAAACCAATTTTAGTTGGCTGAAATTAACACTATCTAGATTTCTGGCCTTGATAACTTTGTATGGATCCATTTCTTTTAGAACAATTTGATACCAAATACATAAGCCAGTTTTTCCGATTTATAATTTGTAATGGGATGGCCTGTTCAGATATCCTCTCCTTTGAGTGTTTCAGATGCTGTAACTTTCTTCTTTTGATTGGAGTGAATAATCCTATTTTTGTGTAGGATTACCTGTATACCAGGTAAACATCAGTATCTATTTCTTTGCACAATTTTGGAAAAGAAATATTTCAGTTTAAGTTGTTCTCTCCCTAAAGCCACAGAAACAATTTGAAATGGACAGATCAGCATGTTCTCATGTGATTCAGTTCAGCTATACATCTGCTTGCATATCAGTTATGTTAATACAATCAAAGAAGATTCACGTAGCGATCACAGTTAACTAGCACTCTGGGTATGGTGTCAAGTAGATACCATGAATTATCCCCAGTACAAAATACAAGGAAAATATTATCACTACATTCAAATATTGAGTAAGCTACGAAAAATAATCTGCTAATGGACATGCTGTGAACCAAAAGAATTCAAATTGATCGGACATTGATTTTGAATAATTTACTCAAATATTGTTTTAAATCAGTTTTAAGACCAGCAGAATAGAAATACCATTTAAAAATCTTTGTGGCTTGTTTATTTATTTTCTGACTGTCTCTTCATTTACTTCAGTGGGCTTTGTGTTGAGCTCTCATAGAGTAGACTTACAGTAGACATCATTAAACTTAGGGTCCATTTTACCATTTGCTTCTATAATTCTAGGACCTGATATGAAAAATACTTTGCATCTACTAACTTCTTTCTTCTGTGAAGATCTCTAAATAAAGTAAATCAGATGCTCTAACCTCATGGGACTGTCAGCTTTTCTAACAGTTTTTAGTTTTAAATTTACTTATAGAGACAGTAGGATTATCCATAGAGTTCACTAATGGCATTATTTGTGCTTAATGTAGGTATTTTAGTGTATGGTTAGTGTGCATCTCTTACATATCCTATAGAAAACCTAAATATAAATATACATTTATTTATACCTACAGCAAATTAATACACACTTATAGATTCACTTTTCTTTAGTGACTGATGTCCATTCAGTACCAAAACGTTTCAGCTGCTGCCATTTCATCAGTGTTGGATAACTTTGCCTTTGCATATCATTATGTAGTGTCACATCCACATGTTAAGAATATCAGAGGGTCTTGAATCCTAGGCTCAAAATAATCTTGCACAATATCAATGTCCTGGAGTAGGTTTGTTAGACACTGGATAAGCCCAGAAAGTTGTCTGTCTTTGATGTTGGTATAAACAACAACTTCTGTCTCATTATTGAGGGCACCTCCCAGTGCTAGGAAGCCTCCAGTGGCTCATGGCAAATTTGCATACTTATAGCAGGTGCAGAACAAATGTTATTCACTTCTCATTCCCTAGCCATTTCTGAACTGTTTCATACTAATCTTTATTTACTTCATTAGTTGTGTTTCCAAACTTGTATTTAAAAGATTACTGGTTTATTTGAGCCATTGAAAGTATTTTGATGTAAGATGCCTCAGGGAGAAGTTAGATATTCAAATGTCTAGGTATAGATGAAAAGGAAGATGAGCATTTGCAATTTTTTTATACTTAATTTTGATCATCTTTAATCAATTAAGTCAAAGACCAGGTGGGAGATGGAAAGGAGAAAGAGAATTACAGAAACTTAGCATATTTACTCCTTACTGAAGCAGATGCTGAGCTTAGAAGACCAGATTGTACCTTAAATTAAAACTATTCTATCTTTAAGTTTAATCATTAAATTTATCACCTTTCACACTAGCAAAGTTATTCTAGATTTTTGAAAAATCCACTGTTTCCATCTTTTATTTTTGTATTTTTTGGCAGATTTGAAATGCTTAGGATTTCCAGAGGGGGTTATTTCCATAGAATATCTCTATTCTTTGATTTATCTTGATTAAGGTAAGATATAGGCAAATTAACGCCCCTCAGGTAAAAGCGAGTTTGTTGTTTTATGATCTTTCGTGCAGCTCTGCAGTGTGTTTCTGGTTTTTACCATTAATTGTGTTTGTATGTGTGTTATACAGAAAGAGAAGTTAAAGTTATCACATAAACCCCTAAAATATCCAACAATTTTTATCTTATCAATAAACTTGTCACAGAAGCGTTCCAGGTTTGGGTATGAGTGTTTGGCCAACAAGCACGAAGTGCCAAGCAGTTATGTTTGCTTTGACATGTATTGAGGTAAAAGACCTGCTGCAGTAAAGGGTAGGTAGAAACCAAAAGGGTTATACTGCTGTCTCCTTATTCTGTCTGTCTTGCATCAAGTCTATTTGAAGGACTCATTTTTGTTTGGGATGATTTAGCTGCAACAGATACAGCTGCAGTTTAAAATGATGTTGTATACAATTGTAAAAATGTAACAAAATCAAGCATGCCCTCTAATCTCAACTCTGATGTTGTGAATAATGTACCTTTTCTGCTGTCAGCAATTTGACTGGTAGCTTGATGCAGAGATGTTAAAACCAACTGATCCATCCATCCATACCCATTTTCACCATTCCCAATAATGTTCAAGGCTTGTATAAGTGATATAGTCTATTTGCCTATGAAACTAAATATACTTGAATCTTGTCAATTTTGACTACTGGCATATATTTTTAATAGTTATAAATATACAACTTAGATCATCCTATGATGCCACAGTTTTACCTTGGTAGAAAAAATTATGCTAGCAGGTCTATATTCCTGTCTCGTTATCTGACTAAGTGCAGCTTATAGGTCTGTGTACATCTGAACAGAAATGCAGATAATTGCAATTTGAGTGTCTCAAGGAGAACAAAAAAACTACAGCTGTTAGGGGCAGCAATGATTGCCTAGAGCTAGTGAAGCTGCACTGCCGTATGGAGGTGCAATGAGGCCCCTTAAAAATACAAAGGCAAACACAGAACCTTCCCACTAACTATTCTACAAAGTTCAAAGAGTATCCCCATCCTCATTTAAAATTATTTTTGCAGAAAGAATATGATGTTGGAAGAGGCATTTAAAATCCCTTCCTAAGCATCCTTTTTCTTTCCTCACCCCACCCCCTGTATGTCATTCCCCTCACCCCAAAACACATGGTCATTTAAAACCAGCCCTTCTCCAAACATAAGCTTCTTTAAGTGCCCTGGGGAAATTCCTAACTCCTCCCACCTGGTTCCAGACACACTTCCCTCAACAGATTAGCTCTACATGCAGCTCTGGTTGTCTTCTAATCAGAACAAAAATATTAGCTCTATTCTTGCTGGTCCCCAGGCAGAGGCTTTGGGTCATTCTGTACTTTGTTGTTCCCATAACAGGAAAGTGCATTTTGCAGTATAATTGGGGTGAAGGGTATGGAATTTCTACCCATGTGCTATTTGTCAATCTAATAAAGAATGACCATGACTGGCTGAAAAGAGAAGAAAAATACTGCAATCCCAAATTTGCTTTCAAGGTAGTGAGATGTAAAATCTCACTATCTTGAATTCTAGAGAACACAGAGAGGAAAAAAAGAGTGGACAAATAAGTTCCTCTGCAAATACTCCTAGTTTTCACTTACTAGGTTATGTTCTTCCTGAGCAGCTTGTTATAAAATCCTACTCTTCTCATATTGAAGAAATGCATTAATTATATTCCCAGTGTAGACATTTCTGATTACAGAGTCGCACAGAATTGTGCTTTGAATAATATTTTACAAATAGAACTATTATGACTTCCATGTGTAAGGAATAAATGTCTCGATAGCTATCATTCTCCAGATGGGAAAACTGAGGCTTAAAGAGGTTATTCTCTATGTTTAAAGAAGTGCAATTTGCAATGGCTATCTGACTGAGTTAAAACACATTTTGCTCTTAAAATCCCTAAAGCCCCTTCCCAAACATCATAAGGTCAGGTACATACTGATTAGTCACATATTTTGTATCCCAGAATACTCACTAGAGAAATGAAAATATTTATTCTGCTACTGCATAAAGGTATAAGGATATAAAAAACCCTATAAAAAGTATGCTTAGTCACCCATGAAAATGAGATAAGATCTCTTATAGACCTGGTTTTCAATGCCAGGCCTTGTCCACTGTATGAAACCATTTGCATCCCAGTTGTTGGCTGAACAAATATGGTAGAAAAGTATTTTGATAAAGAATCTTAAGTTTATTTAAGATAAATAGAATCTTAAAATAACATTTCAGTTATACTTTCTCAAGATATTGTCATAAAAGATCTAAAGCAGGATGTTCCTGTAAACTTTAGCACATCTACAGTATTTTCACATTTCATCTTCTACAGCTAGCGTGTAAGCTTTGTAATGTTTAATGAAAGATCAATCCACTCTGTTTCCAGTGTGATGGCAATCCCATTAGGGGATCACAATTATCACAGCCGACCTGAACAGTCTAAAACTGCTGTGCTAGTAAAAGCAGAGCAGTGGAAGGACTGTACCCTTCAAATGGGTTTTGCTGCTGCTTATCCATGCTCTCTCTTTTGTTCTCCCCTGGCAGCACATTTCAATTATGTCAATGTCTCAACTGGAAGAGCTATTTGTCACCCTAACTCCAGCTGTCAGGGTAGCTATCATCTCTGAGTTACAGGCACATTTGAATTACTGACTGTGGGACTGAAAGGGCAGGATATCACTACAACTGTAGTTTATTAAAGACCCACAGTTGTGCTGCAGAAAGTCTGGAAATACAGTTTCCTAATAAATAATTCTCCTCCAGTTTGAAAGAGGCATTTTTCTTTCTGTTTTCCTTCTAACTGAGGACATCAGCTTCTAAAGAATCACCTGTTCTCAGAGCATTCACCTGAAATAATCCTATAGATTTTTTTAATAATTTAAATTTTGTGGGAATTTTTATGACTTGTATAATCACTATTACTTGTCAAGACAGCACTGTAGTTTGTAGCAGTGATGTAAACCAAATTAGTACTTTACATGGTCATGCTTCAAACAATTGCTGAAAAATGTACTAGAAGAATGCAACAACATAACCCAAGTAAGAGCCAAAGGAGAAAAACACTTCATGCAAATTAAGTTTTCTGTTGTGAGGTTTCCCTCAAACCACACAGGAAAAACTGACTACTTTGTAAAGGCAAAGCCATGTGTGAAGGACAACATGTATACCTGCTGTCATAGAACCAACATTTATTTCTGTGACTTTAAGGAAGAAACAATTTCATGGTTTCAAAGACGAGTGGCAATTTTTCTTTCTGACTATTGCTGTTTGTAGGAATATACTTATTTTTTTCTCTCCTCTTCCTGGGTTTCAGATAAAATGGTAACTCAGTTATCTAAAAGGAGGCCTCGAATCATAATAATAAAAAAAATTATACTTATATATGCTTTTTCTTATTTTTAACCCAATAAGGATAAAAATTACATTATATTATTTTTAATCACACAACTTCTGTGTAATTAAAATGACATCTTATTCGTGTCTCTGAGTGAAAATGTATCAGGTTTGGAAAAGTCTTAGTCTCAAAAAAATTTTAGTCAATTAAAAAATAATCTTGAAATATTTTTAATATCACTGAAATAAACCATTTTATCTAAGTATAGTAAATCTAATGAAATACTGAAACAGCTACTAAATACTGCATATTCGACATTTTCAGTGAAAATAATGTTCTTGACTTTATAGCTCTAGACTATATTATTTTTAATCACACAACTTCTGTGTAATTAAAATGACATCTTATTCGTGTCTCTGAGTGAAAATGTATCAGGTTTGGAAAAATGTTAGTCTCAAAAAAATTTTAGTCAATTAAAAAATAATCTTGAAATATTTTTAATATCACTGAAATAAACCATTTTATCTAAGTATAGTAAATCTAATGAAATACTGAAACAGCTACTAAATACTGCATATTCGACATTTTCAGTGAAAATAATGTTCTTGACTGCATAGCTCTAGACTACAGCTCCACTCTGGCACACCAGAATAACGCTCCCTGCATACTGCAACATCCATTATATAATCAATCCTTTATGAAATGTAACAATTATAATTAGCACTTTAAAATTTCTTTTATTTCATATTCTCATACCAACTTGTAGCAAATCCTTATCCTGCATAAAATGTAATTAAACCCAATTCTGTTGCTGGCAGTTCCTTATTTTCCTTCAGTGATAATGTTTCTACACTATTTTCAGGATTGTGTAAGGATAGCACAATAACTGCTACTATTACTAATTCATGTACTGGGAATCACCAACAGACCAAGACTCCCCTATACTAGAATATGTAGAGACACTGAAGGTGCCCACAAAATGCTTGCAATTCTGGCAAATCCAATCTAAGTCAGAAATAAGAGATAGTAGATGGATGTCAGCAGAATGGGAATATATCAAGTCGTATGACAGCATTAGTCAGCATGATAGTTTTACTCAGATTTACAGTGCTGGATTTGCAGAAATGTAAGGCTGAGATAGATTTCTTGTTCAGCCTTCTTTGCCCCAAATAAAGCTTGTTTTCCCTAGTTGAGCAATTGTTAGCCTCCTGTTTCTGAATAACATTTCATATTGGAAGCCTGTTGTCATGTCCTCTAGAAGCTTGTATTCTCTTGAAAAAACAAAATGTCCAACCTTTCCTAAGAAGGAGTTTCTTTTACTTTTTTATCTCCTTGTTGTTTTCAAAAGGATTTAAACAGATTTTTTTTGTTTGTTTTGGGGTTTTTTTGTATCTTTCTTTGGGGACACTATTCTCATTGAGATCTTAGCAGAACTCTGGAAAGTGACATAGCTATTTTGTTGTCATACATAAAATGTTCTTGTTTTATGTAAGAATTTGTGATGCCTGCAGTGAAATTCCAAGCAGATTTAGGTAGTTTTTTGGGGTTTTTTTCCTAGTCTATTTTACAATATTTCTACTTGCTTAATTATTTATTTTGTATGTATCTTCTCTTTTTTTAAGCATAATACCTTGCTTTTTATCACATTCCATCTTTTCTATTTTCAACCATTTCTCTGGTTTCTATAAATCTTCAAAAGCAGTTGCCATGGCCCTCAGCTTAGTATCATCTGCATATTTTATGAATATATTTTCTATCATGCTACTCAATAATAAAAATTTTAAAAAGGACCAAGTTCAGGATAATTTCTGTAGGATCCCACATATAAAAGCCTTCTAACTTGATAATGTACCACTAACAACATACCCTTTGAAAGGGATCTAGGTTCTACCCCTACATTCAGACAAATGACTGTAATCACTCTTCCTGTAGAAAGATACACAAAAACTTTGTAATTTATTTGCGCTGTAGATGGATACTAATAGATCAAATTGCAGCATGAAAGACTCCTAGCTGATGCACAGCACACAGTTTTTGCACTTCATAATGATTACTGGGGCTACAGAGTTTCTGTGGCAAAGGAGAATATTGTGGAAGCCTGCAGTTAGGTCTTAAATTATTATGTGCAAAAATCTTTTCTCTTTATTTATGTTGTAAAAGTGTCACTTATATATACAGAATGCTACAAAAATTCCACTACAAAACCAAAACTTGCATGTTTCCTAAGTTTTATGATATATATTTTTATCACAGAAGCCAAACTATACTAAACTATTAACCAGAGAGAGAACAAGCATTAAAAATTACTATGTGTGTGAAAAGTGTTTGATTTATAACTACTTTAAGTACTTTCACCTTTTATACTTTTAACTCGTTCAGTAAATTAACTTTAGTATGACATGGATGTAAAGATGTGGAGGATATTTTTTCCTGTAATTTCCTTCAATTTCAGTAATTACGTTAATTTTCACATGATGCAGCAATACCACGTAGGAACAACAGTTACAACATAACTAAGCATTTTATTAAAAAAGAAAGGCTTGGATTGCTGCAACTCTTTTTATTTCTGTTTCAAGGAAAAATCAGAGAGGAAATTAAATCACCCGCTGTCCCAATTAGCATTTAAATAGTCTCCATTTGGCAGTGAATTTTGTGATCTTATTTAGGTTAAAGAAGTGAAAAAAGTGTTTGTTCCTACCTGTGCAGCTACTGCTAGGTCAAGTTTCTCCTGAACGGATGCAAGGATTCATGACTATGTCAGAGTTGTTGGATACAAGATTGTTTCCTAATTCTTCATATCTAGGGCATTTTTTGATCTCATCCACGTTCAGACCAGGATATCCATGCATTCTCCCTGTGCCTTAATTTTCTTGGAAAAAAAGACCCATGAATGCAGGGTGGAATTCTCACCAGATTTCTGTGTCAGTGTGTGCTTCCCTGCAGCTCAGTCATAGCAAGGGAGATGACAACTCAGTGAGGAGCCTTCAGGAAGACAAGATTATACCTAAAGAGGCAACAGTATACGGGCTCCATGTAACACATCTCTTCTAACTTCCAGGAGTATATTTGAGGAAACCCAGTGCTCTTGTGGGAGCTACACATCTCTTTTTAAAACCTGCTTTTCTACTTTTTCTACCTTGGTTTCAGTGGGGTGAAGACACTTTTACTAAAGACCACCCCTGGATGTGGATGTCTGTGACCCCTGCAGGAGAGAAAGTTATTCACTACTCTAAGGTGACCCTGTGGTCAAGGGAATTAAATCTCAGCCACACAGAACTGTCAGGTTTAAGATGAGCAAAAAGCAGGAGTAGTTAAGAGCATAATTCTATTCTATCTGTCTGAGCATTTGTTTTAATCTCATGGCACAGTGCTTGAATTCATGCCAGAAAACCAAGAGAAATGTCTATCTCTGTCTCTTCCTATGTGGTAGAGAAGTAACTGATGTGTAGGGGAGATAGGGAGGTTGTGTTTTTCTAGATTTGATTGTGTGTAAACAACTTGTTACAAGAAAAGTAAGGCAAGGACTCTCATGGAAGGGAGATTTCTGATTTCTGTGCTGTTCAGCTATTTACTCATTTTCTACTCCTAATTTATTGTCATTTTGGCACGCTTTCAGCTGGTCCCAAGTGCAAGGGTGGAACAAATTGTTCCACACATATGGTACAGCAACTCACTCTGACCTTGTCCAAGACACATCAAGAATCACTACTGTCTGCACCACAGTAGGTCTAACTCAGAGAAGAACATATCTATGGATGTTGATGGCTGTGTGAGTTTCATGATAATGCAGCAATATGTGTTACAGAACAGCCTAGTACCAAGCGAACTCAATGCACAAGCAGCATAAAGGGTGCTTTCACCATTTAGCTTGGTGAAAGAAGATTTTTGACCATCCTGTCTTTTTTTCCACTGCTTACATTTTCTGAGACAGGAAGAGCAAGCCCTGGTATTATCTATTTGCTGCATTGTTTTCAGTGACAGTATTTATGAATATGCTGATTAGTTTCATCTTTGTTGTGGTTTAACCCGGCAGCTAAACACCACACAACCATTCTCTCACTCCCCCCTGCCAGTATCCACCCCTTATTCTATACCATCTGCGTCATGCCCACACTTTCCAATACATCCCAATTAATCACCACCACTTTTCCTGTCTTTTGATATATACACACAGATATCATTCCGTTAGTCTATGGGCCATCCCTCTAAAATGTTCATTGAGTTCATTTAGTCCATCACTTTGGGCTCCATCTATCGTAACAGTCCTTCAGGGCAGGAGAAGTGGTGTGTGGTGTTGGATTTTTTGCATGCTGAAGCCAGGTTTGGTCCCATCACCGCTGCACTTGTCTGGTTCTTTCATTGCTGCACTTTGCTTGGTTTCATCAAAGTTCATTCTTCATTAATCTAGGT
>NW_008794093.1:779543-780372 GCF_000699145.1 Aptenodytes forsteri
TTCTCCCCGGCTGCGGTGTAGAGCACATTTTTTACATCTTGTCCTGCCCGGACTGGTCCCAAGGGCTACTGCATGAACTATCTCCTCTTTAATTTGTTCAAAAGCTTGTCGTTGCTCAGGGCCCCATTTGAAATCGTTCTTCTTCCAGGTCACTTGATATAGAGGGCTTACAATCAGACTGTAATTTGGAATATGGATTCTCCAAAATCCCACAATGCTTAAGAAAGCTTGTATTTCCTTTTTGCTAGTTGGTGGAGACATGGCTGTTATTCTGTTGATCACATCCATTGGGAACTGACAGCATCCACGTCACCATTTTATTCCTAAAAACTGCATCTCCTATGCAGGTCCCTTGATTTTACTTTGTTTTATGGCAAATCCGTCCTTCAGAAGGATTTGGACTATTTTCTTCCCTTTCTCAAAAACTGCTTCTGCTGTGTTGCCCCATACGACAATGGCATCAATATATTGCAGATATTCCGGAGCCTCACTCTGTTCCAGTGCAGTCTGGATCAGTCCATGGCAAATGGTGGGTCTGTGTTTCCACCTCTGGGGCAGTCGGTTCCAGGTGTCCTGGACGCCCCTCCGAGTGAAAGCAAACTGTGGCCTGCACTCTGCTGCCAAAGGGATTGAGAAAAATGCATTAGCAATATCAATTGTGGCATACCACTTGGCTGCCTTTGACTCCAGTTCGTATTGAAGTTCTAGCATGTCCAGCACAGCAGCACTCAGTGGTGGCGTGACTTCATTTAGGCCACAATAGTTTACTCTTAGTCTCTACTCTCCATTATACTTTCGCTCTGGCCATATGGGACTGTTACAGGGTGAG
>NW_008794093.1:782832-811098 GCF_000699145.1 Aptenodytes forsteri
CACCCACCAACCGATGCCCAGCCAGTTCCCGAGCAGTGGTCACCGCCCCCCCCCAGCAAACTCTTCCTAGTTTATATACTGAGCATGACGTTATATGGTATGGAACATCCCTTTGACCAGTTTGGGTCAGCTGTCCTGGCTATACTTCCTCCGATATTCTTACTGGCAGGGCATGAGAAGCTGAAAAGTCCTTGACTAGTGTAAGCACTACTTAGCAACAACTAAAACATCAGTGTGTTATCAACATTATTCTCATCCAAAACACAGCACTGTACCAGCTACTAGGAAGAAAATTAACTCTATCCCTGCTGAAACCAAGACACTCCTGTAATACGTTTGTGAGATATATGTATTTACCCTTAGAACTGGAGTTGGAGTTCCCTTCACACTGGCCACTAGACAACCATCAGATGGTAAAAATACTTGCTTTTTTGCCACATTGAAGTGTACTCAAGTTGGCAATCCAGAGGTGCAAAGTTTTGTAACACATCACAGGCCCTTACTTGAACAGATCTGTAGTAGTGCACTGCCATTGTTCATCACTACAATATAGATTACTTCGTTTGTCCTCGCATCTCTTTTATGTCACATATTCTTATTAGATATAAAATACTGGACTATATTTAACACGTAATCTTGATTTATGAGAAACAGCACACACTGTGGAGGTGCACTGGTATTTTTTCATGATAGCATTGCAAAGTTGGCATGTTCTACAATAGAATGGAAATCATTCTGGCCAAGACATTATTAGCTAAGGTTAAGTTTACTGTGGCCAAAACAGAATCTCCAGTAATTGCCCAGCATTGCTCCTTATACAAAGAATTTAGACAAAAATACTGTCATGTCTGCTGGGCATATGGCTTGGAAAGCCAGTTAATCTTGGCTGTTTCTAGATCTGTACAACCATGTTGCATTCTGTTTCTTCCTAAGCAACATTTCTAGGAAAATACTGTAACTTTCATGTAGGCCCTCATTATCTTAAGCATGGTGCAGAATAGCTGCCAGAACAACAGGGTCCTAAGCACAGTTGCTATACTGTGCCTAATCATAATTTTTGGCTTATCAACCTCGAATTGAACTATAGCTAGAAGATAAATAATCATCTTTTTGCTAATTTTAATTCAATAATTACATCTTTTTTTAATTGCAACTGGCCTGCATAGCTTACACTGCCTACCAAATATGTTATAACTCCTGTTTCATTAATAAAATGGAAGAGAAGAGAAAGGAAGGCTTCTGACCCTGGCAAGCTGACCAGACATGAACCAGCAGTACAGCTGCACTCGCATGGCACTTAACTCACACTACCAAGCCACCATTTCTGATGATGACGCTGTTAGCTCAAGCACAGTGATGACATTGTTAATACAGATACAGAACAGGCTTTTGCTCAGTCATGTTAGTATAAAGGCAGAGTAACCCTGAGCATAGCTAAATGTTTGTGAGGATATGCCATGCATTGCTTCTCTTGGTTGTTTGTAAAACATGTCCCTCTTCGGCAGTTCTTGTTGCAGCCTCTGTTGGGTGCATGAAGTCTCACTCCTTCCCAATCTGTGTCAGTACTCATGGTATTATAAATAAAATTTATGGTGTATATGATAATTATATGACATTATAAATAATATTTTATCTCCCATTGGTGCTTATATCCCATTTGAAATTTTCCACAATCACTTTTATTTTTCTCTCTCAGACCTATTCTACAAAGGTGCTGTGAGGGATAATGAAATGGATGCAGATGCACAGAAATTTTTTAATAATAATGCATTCTCAATACATATATTTTACAATAGTAAAATTCAAAACAAAAAAAGCTCATATTTGGACTCTGTAGAGGGATTAAGTATCTCATTCAGCATTTTTTAAAGTAATCTGAGCTTCAGAATAAAGCTAGTTGCATACAAATCCCCAAAATATGTATTATAAGGTGCATTACAAGCTGACCTACCCAGTTTTATACAACTCCTAGAGTCCTGAAAGTTTTGTTTCCAAGTTTGTTTCCCCTCCTTTCATAAACTCTATATCCATGTCATTCAAGAAGGACTAAAAGTACGCTTAAATGTAACAAGTACATAGGGTTTATTCTTTCAGAGAATTACAATTAACGCTTAATTGTTTCTGTTGCAAAAATTAGTAACTCAACTCCCATTCAATATTTTTATTTAGTTAGAAAATAAAAGAAAGAGCTCTGTGTTTGTAATTTGGAACTATATTAACAAGTTTATTGCCCTGATTCTCTGTTCAGCTCACTGTTGCAATTCCACTGGTTCTTTAGAGATATTTGCAATTTACACCACTGGATCAAAGAATAACACCAGGACCATTTTTAATAAACTAAAGCTCCAAATTTATTTTGGAATTAATAAAAATAGTTGTGCTAAAACAGAAGCATCCTTTGTTGTGGTATAAAATAAAATGGAAACATTTTTATATGCTGAATAGAAGTCCCTGGTTTTATTTTTTGTGTGCAAGTAGGGGTCTGAGCATTTCCTACTACCAGTGAAAGAACATTTAGGTAGGAGGATAACATTTGGATACAAAGATTAGCAGCACATTGCCCCAAGTGTTAAGCAATAAACAAACAAATAACACACCAAAGTATTTTCAGAAAATATTTTGGTTTACATTCTACTGCTTTCAACAGTTTGAATTGCTACAAACAACAATAGCGTGGTTGTTACATTTTACAATATCAAAACAGCATTTAGGCCTATGTCTGTGAGATTTACACTCGTGTAAAGCCAGACTCATCCCAGAGTGTTGGTAGAAACAACTGCCTTTATAAATTCAAGTGCAGGTTAAGTAATTGTCATCTATCAGTGCTGTAATTAGTATTTCTGGCATGCGCTCTGCAAGAGTGACATAGAAGTAAATGGGAGAGAAAAAGTCTCTTATTTGGAAGGATAAATTTATAAATTGTATAGAAAATGAGCCAAATAATCTACACTATAGAAGATTGTTTAAGTTTATACAACATTTTTACTGGAAAAGGAACAATTCTAGACATTATGTATAGCTTTGTAGATAAGGTTTTGGATCAGTATTTGTTTGAGAATATATCTGAGAATATCTTGAGAATATATATTTTGTTTGAAGCCAATCGTTTAAGGTACCTTTTTTCACTTTCAGGCAACTAGGAGCAACATCAGCCTTTGGTTTGAGTAGATGGGCATTTGGTGTCTCCATGGCACTGAGCCTAAGCCAATACCGAGCATCAGTAACATCCCAGAAACAAAAGAACAAACAGTTTTCAAAGGGTTTAAGAGCTTACGTTTTCTGCCACATTAGCCAGGTCATAAAGCTTTTTAGTCTGCTCTGAGTATGGGACAGAAGTAGGTCATGCCTGCTCACAGCACTCTGTACCCTTAGCCTTACTATGCCTCAATTTTCCAAATGAGAAATAGGGTGAATAAGGAGTACTACCTTTAAATTTTAAAATATTTGTCACATTATAAGGTGCATTACAAGCTGACCTACCCAGTTTTATACAACTCCTAGAGTCCTGAAAGTTTTGTTTCCAAGTTTGTTTCTCCTCCTTTCATAAACTCTATATCCATGTCATTCAAGAAGGAGCAAAAGTACGCTTAAATGTAACAAGTACATAGGGTTTATTCTTTCAGAGAATTACAATTAACGCTTAATTGTTTCTGTTGCAAAAATTAGTAACTCAACTCCCATTCAATATTTTTATTTAGTTAGAAAATAAAAGAAAGAGCTCTGTGTTTGTAATTTAAAACTATATTAACAAGTTTATTGCCCTGATTCTCTGTTCAGCTCACTGTTGCAATTCCACTGGTTCTTTAGAGATATTTGCAATTTACACCACTGGATCAAAGAATAACACCAGGACCATTTTTAATAAACTAAAGCTCCAAATTTATTTTGGAATTAATAAAAATAGTTGTGCTAAAACAGAAGCATCCTTTGTTGTGGTATAAAATAAAATGGAAACATTTTTATATGCTGAATAGAAGTCCCTGGTTTTATTTTTTGTGTGCAAGTAGGGGTCTGAGCATTTCCTACTACCAGTGAAAGAACATTTAGGTAGGAGGATAACATTTGGATACAAAGATTAGCAGCACATTGCCCCAAGTGTTAAGCAATAAACAAACAAATAACACACCAAAGTATTTTCAGAAAATATTTTGGTTTACATTCTACTGCTTTCAACAGTTTGAATTGCTACAAACAACAATAGCGTGGTTGTTACATTTTACAATATCAAAACAGCATTTAGGCCTATGTCTGTGAGATTTACACTCGTGTAAAGCCAGACTCATCCCAGAGTGTTGGTAGAAACAACTGCCTTTATAAATTCAAGTGCAGGTTAAGTAATTGTCATCTATCAGTGCTGTAATTAGTATTTCTGGCATGCGCTCTGCAAGAGTGACATAGAAGTAAATGGGAGAGAAAAAGTCTCTTATTTGGAAGGATAAATTTATAAATTGTATAGAAAATGAGCCAAATAATCTACACTATAGAAGATTGTTTAAGTTTATACAACATTTTTACTGGAAAAGGAACAATTCTAGACATTATGTATAGCTTTGTAGATAAGGTTTTGGATCAGTATTTGTTTGAGAATATATCTGAGAATATCTTGAGAATATATATTTTGTTTGAAGCCAATCGTTTAAGGTACCTTTTTTCACTTTCAGGCAACTAGGAGCAACATCAGCCTTTGGTTTGAGTAGATGGGCATTTGGTGTCTCCATGGCACTGAGCCTAAGCCAATACCGAGCATCAGTAACATCCCAGAAACAAAAGAACAAACAGTTTTCAAAGGGTTTAAGAGCTTACGTTTTCTGCCACATTAGCCAGGTCATAAAGCTTTTTAGTCTGCTCTGAGTATGGGACAGAAGTAGGTCATGCCTGCTCACAGCACTCTGTACCCTTAGCCTTACTATGCCTCAATTTTCCAAATGAGAAATAGGGTGAATAAGGAGTACTACCTTTAAATTTTAAAATATTTGTCACAGTTTGGTTTTGTCTGAATGCTTCTCTATTGCCCTGTACAACAGAACAGTTTTGTAGTTCTGAAACAGAAATTATAGAAATAGTAATAAAGGACATTTCAAAGACTTTGAGACTATGAACTGTAGCACATAATGATGAAGAATTTTAGCAGTTTGTGTTTCTCCTGTGAGTCATCTGGGAGTATCCACCATCACTGAATCAATGAATCCTCTATTATGTTTTATTTTCTCTAACAGTTCTTTATGCTGATTCAGTCTTCACAAACTGTACCTTTTTTGTGTTGATTCATGCACTAAAACACTTCCACAGATTCAACTTTCTTACTTATCTCTACAAGAAATCTGGTTCCATTCTTTTTATTTTAGTCAGGACAAGAAGAGAAGGAAGAAGAATCTGATTTTCTTGTTTATTTTGAAGCAGTAACAGATATAGTCAAATCCATAAAGCCCCTCCTCAGCGAGAGCTCCAGGGACTTCTGAGTTTCATTTTCTTATAAAATTCCAGAGTCATTAGATTTTGTTCATGTACAATCAACTACAGGAACAGGACCATGATATCTGTTGACTGTTAATGTTAGACAAAAAAACGGTAAACATACCTTTCTGCTTCTCTTTCTCATAATGTTTTTCCTTATTGTATCAAAAAAACTCTTCTCCAAGGCAGACTTATCCATTTTAAAGGTTAACTACTGTTTTAGCTATAGGTAAGATACCTGCTTCTCCGAAAATGTTCTGGGAAACATAGTGAAGATAATCAGTGCATTGTGGAAAACATAGGAAACAGTTTTTATACCACATTTACAAAATTTAAATCCATACTTCTTCATCACATTGAATTTTAGACAACATCAGCTTTCATAACGGTTGAAAATAAATTGAAAGAAAAGTAAGAATCTTCAAGTCAGAGGAATTTTTTGGATTTCATTAGTCTTCTGCAAGTCTAAGCAAATGCACCATTTTATAAAACCTGTTGCCTAGATAATAAATTATTCCTATGGGCAGATGTGAACATGGAAAAAAAGGATGTTTTGAGCTTGCCAAGACTGTAGAAGGGCTGGATTAATCTGAGTATAGTCAGACTATTAGTCTCGAATACTGTGTTCAGTTTTGGGCCCCTCACTACAAGAAGGATGTCGAGGTGCTGGAGCGTGTCCAGAGAAGGGCAACGAGGCTGGTGATGGGTCTGGAGAACAAGTCTTATGAGGAGCAGCTGAGGGAACTGGGACTGTTTAGCCTGGAGAAGAGGAGGCTGAGGGGAGACCTCATCGCTCTCTACAACTACCTGCAAGGAGGTTGTAGCGAGGTGGGTGTCGGTCTCTTCTCCCAAGTAACTAGCGATAGGACAAGAGGAAATGGCCTTCAAGTTGCGCCAGGGGAGGTTTAGATTGGACGTGAGGAAAAATGTCTTTACTGAAAGAGTGGTTAAACATTGGCACAGGCTGCCCAGGGGGACTCGATGTTAGAGGTCTTTTCCAACCTTAATGATTCTATGATTCTATGATTCCATGAGTAATGTGGGTACAAGGTGTTAGAAACTCTCTTGATACTGCCAAGGGGAGAATGAACAGTCTTCTTAACACTCTTGGACATGTGACAAACCATAAAATCAGTACTTCTTGCAGGGAAGAATAAATATATAAACCAGTGATAACGAATAGTGAGCTGGACATTTTGTAATTAATTGGATAGACAACTATTTGTGACTCCAAAAATGCTACCATCTTACCTAGCAGACTGTAAATCCATATTGTTATTGTCATTAACACAGGAAAGAATATCTACTGGCCAGAGCACATCTAAATAATCAAACCCCAGAAATATAAAAAAGCTGCAAAATCTATGTTCTGCTTACTCAGACTGTAAGAAACACCTCCCAAGTATCTCAGTTATTCTCCATTTCTGATGTAGTAGAGACAAGGATAGGTTTTACTATGAATTCTCCCTTTCCTCTCTGCTCTCTGTGACTAATTATTATCATACATAGAGCTAATGAATTATTTGCTTGGAATTTAATCCTTGTCTTAAAAGCCTGTGCAAACTGGTGCAAGTTTACAAGCTAATTCACTGGTTCCTCACTATTAGATGGACAGTTCATACAAACATGTTTCAGTTCAGAAGTGTTTGTATTCCGCCTGTTCTTTCTGTTTATCTTTTGTGTAATTTGCAACATATTCCTAGGAAGCGCATTTCTTCATGCTATTACTATATACTGCTTGGGTGATTGAGTTTCTTCTGAGGCAGAAGGTAAATAAGATTAAGTCACAAAGAGCTAGCTATTAGTTTTGTGCAAATACCTTTGCATGAATATAGGTACAGCTAAATATGTGAACAGGGAGACTCTGAATGAATGTTCACAAGTGTGTTTGGAAGTATATCACAAAGCATAAGCAAAAGGCAAAGACAAAGCCACAAGACAAGATACAGAAATAATTCCCTCTCAGATTTCATTAGAGGAGGAATTTTTTGGTACATATGTTACAGAGGCTAAATGTCTATCAGACGTGGACAAAAGGAAAGTTACCGTTCTTCTTCTTCTGTAGTAAACCTTTCTGATGTTCATGACAGGTGAGAGGTTTCAAATCATTTATGTCAAAGTAGCTGGGAAAATAATCTGAATATAAATAGCCATAAAAAGAAATACATTCGAGTACATTCTCCATATGTAATGTCTATATTTTTTATTAAAATTTGTTCATAGATTTCTACATATTTCATATGCATAATGTAAGAAGATAGAGAAGCTGATACTAATGAATTCTAGTTCTGGAAGTAGAATTTCAAGTGCTAGGAAACTGGTAAGATGAAAAAAGCATAGAAAGGCAAAAATATTACTAGGATGTTTCAAAGGAATAGTATATTAAGATAAAAAGAAATCCTAATGATAGTGTTTATTCATTATAAGATAAAAAACCAGTATAAATGTAAGCAATAATACAGAAAAAATATACGTGTTCAGCAAACATTTCTGTTTTGACTTTGGAAAAATGCCAGACAATTATAAGGATATGGTTAATGAAGAAATACTTTCCATTTCAGCAATGGGAAATATGTTTAAAAGGAGCTTATTATGATATCTTGAATTTTTTTCTTTTTAATCACCATGTCTGGATAACTGACAATTTTAAGAGACATAGATAAATTGTATTCTATATTATCAGGCCCTGCTGCTTCTTCCCGTCAAGGGAAGCTGTTATGTTTACTTTGCCCATATTGCAGTGTTTGTCCCTATTATCATGTTTCTATACCAATGTTGATATTTTCAGAAGGCTGCTCAGTCAATGTATGACTAATTCCCTTCTTCTTCACCTTGAATAGTAAAAATCAACTACAAACATTTAGTAAAGGTAGTGGCAGATTCTCCATCACTTAACTGATTATAATAAACATTGAAAGTTCTATGACCTGTTCTGGTAAGGAGAATTTTTTCACCTGACAATCTGTGAATAACACAGCCTTGGTTATTACCTGATTCTGGTTCTGTCCACATCTGGGTGAATCTTCTCTTTAAAAGCAAATTTATTAATTTTTTTCTGCTAGCAAATATTTTCCATACTTATGTGTTACTGTTGTAGAACTGCTGGTAGGTAGCTGCAAGGTAATGGGATATCACTGCTATGGGATCCTCTTTTATAAAATCTGTAGGAACATGGCATAGTTGGGGCCAAGTGGTGTACATACAATCCACTCTGAGCCTGTCTCCTATAGAGGAATTAGCCTGTGTACAATTTCCACCAATAGCTATAGCTATACATAGCTTTTGCATTGAACGGGACAGAGGAAATGTGGTTGATAGTGTTATGACCTCTATCAGAGCCAGGCAGTTGAGCTTGTCTTTGGTTTGTGTCTGTGCAGCTGGAAGCTTACATGAGTCCCAGTCACAAATCAGTGCATGATGTAAATCATGAGCATTATAACATTTCGTTGACCTTTTTCTTCTGAAGCTTAATGTGGTGGTAGTTTCATTTTATATTGTCTTGACCTTATTCAAGCTATGGCCTCAGGCATTAAGAAATCCTCAGGCTTTTAAAGAAGGTAGGCAGAGAAAAACACCATATATTCTCCCATTGAGCTGTTCTACAAACAGATTAACTTGCAGCCGCATGGGAAACACTGGCTTCAGAATCCCACCATCATTCCAGCCCATTTGAAGCAGTCACCTTCTCACCATCCAAGAGTGGAGCTGTCTCATTTAGAAGACCTTAAGAGAAAGGAACACAAAAGAGTGCTTTAGTATTAGAAATGATGTGAAGTTTGTTTTCCAAGAGTGCTTTCCAAACTATACCACACTACTATTCATTAACATTTATGCTTACCAGTACTAATACTGTTTTATAAAACACATAAGTTACTCACAATGAGGCCTAACATTGTTAATTTTGCCTGGGCTCCATTTTGTGTATGGCTGATCTTAGGAGAGGCTGTTGTGATTAAGAAGCATCCATCAGACTCACTGTAAATCTCTTTGTAGGCTCTGATTTAATCATCTGCAATAGCAGAGATTATAGTCCCAATTCAAATCTTCTACACACTACAATTTTAGAGTACAATGGCATTTTTTTTTATTTCCTTCACTAGATGTTTTATATAGAGCTTTCCTTATATCTCTCCATACCATATGATTTAAAATGTATTGAAAGGAATGCAGTGGTAGAAGAAAATGTATAATTTATATACACTTTTGAAAAAAAAAGCTATGACTTGAAATTCAAAAGAGACATTGACAGCCCTTGTTGGCCTGCTTCCCTAGAATTACTTTCAGATCCATTTGCAATTTAAGCTTCTTTCAAGATGAAAACATGTCCACAACTTGTACAATACTCTACTAAGGGGTGTTTCATGTCAGAACATTATTTTTAGATTAAACATCACTCTGAATGTCATAGCATAGCAACACAAACAAAAAATAGGAAATAATAAAAGAAATAGTGTTGAAATAAAAACTGTGGTTTAAATTGTTCTTGGTTTTACCCCACACTGACTCCCTGACTGATCATTCTTCAACGTAACTTTCTCTAAGTAGAACAAATGGCAGGAGACCCCATTCAGCAGACAGAGGCTGTGGCATGCATGCAGTATAGTTGGTCAGAATTGGCACTACTGGGCTTCAGGGCTCTTTTGTATGTGTTAACGAACCAACCAGGAAACATATTTTTGGTAGGACATACAAGTCCATGGTTCTCATATGTAGAAAGATGGAGAGAATGCTGCCCATGGCCTCTGGCACTACTTATGATAATAGTGCGGTTCCATTATAGGCTTCATCCTAGGAGCCATAGACTTATTTCCTCTCTCCTGTACAAGCCCAGGAACTCAAAGCCATCATTCTCAAAAACAGGCTCTGCCCTGAGCATTAAAGAACTCTAACCAATGGTTAACATATTGTTCGGGCTTGAAATAGATGGGCAGCACAGGGGGTGCCACCTGCTATTAAATCTTAGCTTCTTGATAGCACCATAACAGCTGCTAGTGTTGGCTCTGACACAGTAGAAGAAGAGGAAGAGGAGGAAAGAATAAGCTTCTAATACCTCTAGTGTTTGTATTCAGTGCATAATTGGTCTTCTTGACCAGCAGCCAGCACTGATGCTATGCTATTCTGTGGGAGGTGTTCTTCTGATGAATGGTACTCCAGTGACTTTGGAAGGCAGCATTTTCTCTACTAAGAAGATCATTAACTCTGTCAGGTCTGCTAGTCTGCCTTTGGCAGTGGACAGGAACATGATTTCCAAAGGAGAATAATATACATTTAGTATAAAAATCATTTGAGGGCTGGAGAGTTTGTGTTAGAGAGAATGACTGCAAGACAAACAGGTAAATAAAGGTTGAGCTTTACTGTTTAACAAGAGAGGGGAGCAGGAAGTAGGAGAGCATATACTGCTGCTTGCAAGGTGAAATCAAAAGAAGGGGAACTTATATGTATAGGTATATAAATATACAGTTATATAAGTCATATAAAAGGAACGTAAGGATATGATTTTATTTATAGTGAAATTTCTGAAAGAGAAATTAGCTCTAATTTCAGGATAGCAGTTACTAGTGACTCTCATGTACCCAGATAGTGTTTGTGAAAGCCTCCTCACTCAACATGCTAGAAATAATGTAGCACAAACACCCCACTCTCAACTCCAGCCCAGGTTTCCCTGCTCCCACACTTTGCCCTCATAAACCCAGTTACTTCCGAAGTCTGAAATCTTTCCTCAGGTTTCCTGTTGGAGAAGCTGCTAGTCACTTCTTGCTTGTCCACATCTAGGTATCACTGCTCCTGCAGTCAGGCAGCTCACTTTTAGTGTCCTGTGTCCCTCTTCTATCTTCAGAGATGAAGCTTCCTCTTGTCTCTCCCAGAGGGTTTAGGTCTTCATCTCTCCATATTCCAAAACACTTCATTTAAGAAAGACTTCAGGAAAATATGATAGCTGGTTTGTAAGTTCTTTAAAACCTTCAGCTCAGTCTGTGGCAGAGTTATAAAACTGTCAATTTAAAAAAAAAAATTCAGCTTCCATATTCTACTCCCTCAGTTTCCTCAGCAGTGAATTTCAAAGGATGATTACTTGCTGCACTAATAATTGTTTCCATTGATATGCTCTGAATCAAAAAAAGAATGTCAAAACTTTTACAGAAGCATTAGCCTACTTCCTCTGTCTGAAATAGCATAAGATCCAGCAAAACAATCTTTCAATAGCAAAAACTGTGGAAGGAACTCGTTTGATTAATTAAGCCAAACAAATTTCTCATAGTGCTAGAATAACTCAGTCCCTGAATAACTCAATCCCTCAGTAGAACAGGAGGATCTCAACTTGGAAATACTTACTGAATTTGATGTAGATGAGGCCATCGTTTCTAGTTTTACTCTTCCAAGAAATCATTTGCCACTTTTGGAGAAGAGCTGTAAGACCTAGAATCATAGAATCATAGAATCATTAAGGTTGGAAAAGACCTCTAAGATCATCGAGTCCAACATATCTTCTAAAACCACAGTTCACAAAGAAACATAAAAGAAGGCAATCAACTTTGCCCAAGGTTAAGAGTAGATTCAGAAAAGAGCTGTAATTAGTTACTTAGAAAGTACTTAATATTTAGAAAAACTTTTAATCTCCCTGACATGCATTAAAAGCTCCAAAAATTGGAAACTGAAATTGACGATGTTCAAACTGTTCAAAATGCACTCCTGTAGTTAAATGCTACAACAGATTGTTGAGAAATTCTAAGAAATCTTCAGCATCAGCTTTTAAGTCAGGATGAGATGTTTTTCTGGGAGACGGTTTCTTCTTCAGTCGCAAACTTGCTGACATAGGCAGCAAGAGCCATTTGGTGATATTCCTTTGATTGCATTAAAAAGGGGGCAGATGAGGGGATTATGGTGGTCTTCTCGGTCCTTAAAAACCTTGACAATAAAAATCGAATGAAAGGTAGCAGCAAACTAGCTTTTATAAGAGTTGCAACTTTTCTGTTATTCTTGTGTTTAAACCTCAGCTTTGATACGGACAATTAGTCAGATAGCAAGTTTAGAAGAAAATATTTAATCAAGGTATGAAATGAATATTTTACATTATAAAACTTGTATTCTTTTCTCGATGTCAAAGCAATTCTGTCCTGATGGTCTGTTCAGGAACTACTATTGACATATATTTTCTGATGTATTCAAATGAAAAAAACCCACACAAATATGCCCAGAAAGCAGAGAATTTAAATAAAAACCTGTTTTTCTTATTTCTTTTTTCTTTCACTTGAAAAGTACATTTACAGTGCAGGGTAATTCACTATTTTTAGTGCCTGCATTAATGTGGTCAATATGGTCAATGAATATTTTTTCATTTTAGACGAAAAATGTTTGTGTGTAATTTTTTTCATCTCTTTCTAGAAATATAAAGTAGTTCCATAAAGGGTGAAAAAAAAGATTATTGGTTTTATAGCTTCTTAAAAGGAAAGTAAATTTGTGAGAGAAAACTTCAAAAACTGACAACTAAGTTGAAAAAACCCCACACCTATCAAACAGCGATTTCCAAGTACTAATTTAGGCACACTGTGATGAGTGCAGAGTCTTTAAGAAACTGTGGGGATCTGTTTAGTCTCATGTTCTTGACTGGTAAATTGCATTAAATTCCAGAGAAGTTACATATTCTTTCTTTCTATTATAATTCTTCTGATTTGTTTTTGATAAAAAATGACATCTGCAAGAATGTGTCTGAGAGGAAAGGCAGTTCATAGGAGCTGCACCAAATTGTCACCTATTATGCGTGTAAATCTAAGCTAGACTGCGGATAACAGTTTGGATCTGCAAGAGAAACAGGAGGATGCTGGAAAGTAGAAGGGCTATACACGAATGTATTTATCTGGGTTCTACTAATAGTTACAGACTTAAAAGTACTAAAAAATATTAGTGTTGATTATGTATTACATAGCTCATCTTAGTCGTTCAGCCGCAGGTAAGTGCTTTGTTTTAAACATCCCTCAAATGTTATTTGCTTGCTGCATCCTTGATTTTTGCCTTCTGTGTTAATTTTGTAAATGAATGTTATACTATATTTAGTTGGGACCTTCAGTAGGATCTTTCAAGCTCTCTAATCTATTTACTTTTCTACAATCTTATCTAAGGGAAATCTTAATTGACATAGCTATACGAATGACTCAACAAAGTGGTAGCTAAACCACAGTCCACAGATTGCTTTGGACTTAATTCTCACAGTACTTGACTCTGTAATCAAAACAGCTATTGGTGTACCTTGCAAAAGCAAAGTTACTGCAAATGCTGTGTATTTGGGCTAGATTTTGAGGACAATGATTCCTTCCACTAATAACTCTATCTGGTATCTTAATTGGTAAGTAAATGAATAAAAGATGCGTTTATTGCTGTGTAATTGACTTGTTTGTTTTCCCTGCTATCACTGATTTATTTTGGAGAGGGGAAGGGGACAAGTCTTTGAATTAATTTATATCCCTCCTACAATTGAAAGGTCATCTGTTTTTAGGAATTGGACCTACTACCTGCATATTTCCTCAAAATGCAGGCAAAAGTACAGAAAACTGGAAATATCATAGTAAGGTCAAATGTGGTGTGATAGTGTTTCTCTCAATTGTTCAAATTAGCCAGCTATGTACTTAAGTGACTTATCATCAAAAAGCAAAGAACATGGCCTGTTTCTTGAAATGTTTTTAAAATTTGCCTTGTGCTAATGAAAACACTTGTTGCATTTGGTCCAAATTTTGGGAAATTGTTCATTTAGTTTCAGTTTCTAGCAAATCTGGTTGTTCTAGGGCTGTATTCACATCAAGGGCTAAACATAAAAAATAGGAACAGCAGCAACTTAACTGGCTTTTTTTTTTTTTTTTGAACAATGATTTTGTTATGGAGTACTGTCTCCACTTCTAATAAATAACACTCATTTCTTATCCTATGCCTATAACACATGACAGAATATCACTGTCAAGGCCTGTTGTAATACCCAGCTAGTCGCCCCAGCCAGTCAACAGAGCAGAGTAGTTTGCAAATAAAGAACATTTGTCTGAATGACATATTTCTGAATGAGAATGGCTTTGTTTTGCAGAGAGTTTGGCCGCTGGAAAGTAAGCAATCTTGCTGTTGAAAGAAGAAATTTCCTTGGCTCCCCACTGCCACTTGCCCCTGAATTCTTCCGTAACATAAGGCTACTCGGACGCCGCCCGACCCTTCAACAGATCACAGAAAACCTTATCAAGAAATATGGGACACATTTCCTACTATCAGCTACCTTGGGAGGTAGGGTTAATGCTTGGAAACATTGTGCATGAGTTTGGCATGACTGAACTAAAAGTGTTGGTCACAACTGATTTCTCTGTAAATCTGTGATGCTCCCTTCTCAGATCAGCTGGGCTGAGCAGCTCTCCCTGGACTGGACTTTAAAGCATGGGAGCAGGTTTTACCTACAAGCCTCATGGCTCCTTCTTCTTCTGGTGTTAAACTTTGCTTTATTGATTCTGTGTAAACAGTTTCAGGGACAAAAAGATCAGAAATCCCTTTGCTAAGACTGAGGTACTTTTCCCTAGTTCCTGGTGTGAGTGCTTCTGGTCTTTTGGGGATGTTTCTCTGCGCTAAGAGGTTGTTAAGGAGAGTGAAATTTTTTTCTGTAAGAGGCCTTTATAACATTTTACATAATAACAGATTACACAAGTATCTGGGTCCATTACAGTACTGCAGAGATGAAGCAAGAAAACCAGTAACAATTATTTCTAACAAATCTTTTCAGCTAGGGGACTTTTAAACTACTTTGACTGCTGGGAAGTCCCTATATTGTCACTCTACCCTTTTTAGGACTAGTGTCCACTTAACCAACGGGACTAAAAGTTTCAAAATGGGATGATGAGGCTTTGCCATGTGATTCCTATTAACTTAATGGAATCTGCATCTCTAAATCTCCACAGACTCATTTGGAAAGGGTAGCCTGATGTGTAATTGGGATCTAGTCACCAAATGGATTGAAGAAATCCAGTGAAGAGGCCTAATGTTCAAGAGAGAGCAAAAATTGTTCCGAATGAAGGATAATTAGTGCCTGTGATTATCCATCTGGGCATTACAAAATGAACTGACATTTTAGAAATGCAGTTTTATCCCTTGGTGAGTGATTATATTAAAGATAATTCTGGTGATTGAGTATCCTTCCAGCAGGACAGTTTTGTCAAAATCCTTTATTCGCCTGAGGAATGGTTCTCTTTAATACATTTTGTAACTGAATTCTAACCATACATTAATGAAATGACAGCCTTCCTATTCTCTTCTGGCTGATATCTGATATCTATAACAACTGAAATGGCTCACAGTAGCTCCATTTTGGAAAAGACCATTCTAGAAACAAGGTGAATTTCTGTCTCACTGTAGTAGTTATACAGTACAGTTATAATAACTGTATCTATTATATGTTTAAATAACAGTAGTTATTTAAAATAATAAAGAACTAATTCCTATCATTATTTTGGGAACTAGTGCTTCTACAGTAAATCCATCACCATTAGAATTTTAAGAACAAATTACATATGTTGACCAGCAATTTGGAATAAAATTCACGGAATTTCTTTTAATTATTCAGGATATTTATGCCATGCAAAAAAATACACTTTTTATGAATGACCAAATATTTTCTTGTGTATACAGCACATAACACATCTGAACAGTAAACTTAACTGTAGAAGAGAAAGAAAATGTTTCTTAAAATATAAAGCATAATAATTAAAGATTTGGCTGCAGCATGTGTCCAGCAAGTGCAAGGGTTATCCAATGGTAAAAAATATTTTTTATGTTTATTAACTATTTACTAATTATTAAATAACATAACTTTCAGTACTAACAGCCATATGATGAAATTAATTTTCAAGTTGAAATTGGACCTAACAACTTAGGGAAAACAGTCTAACACAAGCATAGCTGCTCTTTAAAAGTACAAAGCACCAGTATCACACTGATCACAAAAGAGCTACAAACTTGACACATTTTAGGAAGTATGACCCTAAGTAAAAACTAAAACTTAACTTAGTTGTCTTTTGAAGACAATTGAAAATTGTAGCTTAAACATTCAATATTCTCCCCAAAGCCTAGGGATTTGCTGCAGGGAAACTGGCACAGGGTACCCTTTTCTTATCTCTCTTCAGACCACCTCACAAAGGCCCTAAAATGCAGTAGCTGCCACATACTTGCAAAACTTTTCCACTCACAGGGAGACAGTGTTGACTTCTGGGCTCTGTCAATGCTTAATGAAGTCAAAGGGAATTTTTGTATTAACTTTGATGGGTTTTGATTGAGGTCCCTAGCCTCAATTTTTAGGCATGTTTTCAAGCACACCTGCTGCCTTCCATTATCATTGGATGGGTGCTGAATACTTCAAAAAATTAGTTCAATTAAAATAATTACAGGGAAATAGTAATTTCTAAGAATGCTTTCATAAGGTAGCTAATTACCCTATATTTTCCTTTATGTGTTAGTTCTCATTTTTGGACTAGATTGAATGGGGATTCCCAGAGATGTTTGTCCACACTTTATTAACATGTAATTAGATTGTTTCTTTCAGTAATGTATTCATACTTTCCCTTTAATTACAAATTGTTTTGTTCTGAAAGATTTGTCACTTATGTAGCTCCTTAAAAGCAGAAGACCAAACTGAGTGTGCATAGTACTTTTATTTAATTAATACCCAATCATCTGTATTCATGGACATAAAGGAAAGTTTGGCAAATGAGCGATCCTGTGGTAAGATTTGTGTGCCTCTGTGACCATTTGGCTTTCATGAATATCCCTTTTTGACTATACAGGGAACTCTTGCACATGGTTGGTTGTGATACGTTCCCAAGTCTTTGTTCACAAACACAGAAATATACACCTCAAGGGCAGTCTGAAATGAGAACTTAGGGAAGTTCTATTTTTCTTGCTGCCACAACATAATGTAGAAAATAACATTTCTCACTGCTTCTATTTCTTATGGAAATTTTATCTTCTTGTGACATAAGCCAAATGTCCATAATGAGCAGCTTCAAGCTGTATGATAGAAGGATCCTATGCACAGCAAACACTGGATTGAGAAGTGGGTTCACGGGTGAGCTCACATACCTGTGCACAGGAGTAACTTCTCCTTCTGCATTGACTGTCTGAGGTGTTAAATCTGCAGAAAAAGGAGAGCTGTGGCTGCTAATTTTTGTTAAATTTTGTGCACAAATGGGGATGCTGTGTTGGGCTGGGCCATCACTACGAAGTGAGGAGGTTTCCTCCACTCCTCTAGGACAACACATATCCTGTTTGCATTAGCACAATTACAAATTTATACAGCCCAGTCAACACTGACCAGAACAGCTTTAGGGGAAAGGCAAGAGAGGAGTCATACAAGGGAACTCCATCCCTGAAGATGAGAGAAGACTCTACTGGACAAGTCCCTGAGCATCTCATTTAATTAGAGTTGCTTTGAGTAGGGGATTGGACTAGATGACCACCAGAAGTCCCTTCCAGCCTTAATTACTTTCTGACTCTATGAAATGTATTTTTAAATTCTTTATCAGCTTTCAACTAGCAGTTCCAAAAAGCAAAGATTCTCCTTTGAATGAGAGACAATACACAGTGTTCCTTTTTCTCCTTTTGTTCTACATTTATACTTTTTTCTTTTGCTTGCATACAGAATGATGTAATGAAGGTCCAGCTTACTGAATATACAAGAGCATTAGCTGCTGTACACTTTAATGTTTTACAAAAAATAGTGGGTTGCAGTGGGCTTCAGAACTGGAAGTTATTGTGAAGCCTAGTGCACTACTGTGTAGTAAGTGTAGGAGGATGAAAATATCAGTGGGTCCCATTTTAAAAGGCATTCATTTTAATGGTCTTCTTACATACAGATGTAAAGGCTACTCAGCAAACCAATAGACTTGGTGATGAGGAAATTACAGATAACTAACATACTACATTGAAAAGATAGACCCGTGTTCCAGACATTTGGGTGACGTGAGTCTGATTCAGGTGCTTTGCAAGGTGAAGATAATGAACTTTGCAAATGAGTCCTCCTTGCATCTGAAAACATGGTAGCTGTTCTGAATAAACAAATTTGCAGGAGGTTGCCAAGGCTTCTTGTGAAACTTAGAACCTTTTTAGGCAATTGGCCAAACGGTAATCTCAAATGTTTGAGACTGATTTATTTTTGCTGTTATTGTCTGTCATAACTGCTCAAAGTGTTCATTACTAGACCATCAATACATTCACCTCTCTGGGTCAGAAAATATCCCTTGATAATGTTGAAAGCTTTGAGAATCAAAAGAAAAAAAGGTAGTTTTATATTTAAAACAGACAATCTTAATGGGCATCAGCAGATCAGCTTAACCCCAACCTCTTGTCATTCTCCTCTCCAGTCATTACAGTTCTGCAAGTGTGTTTGATAGTTACACCTTTACTATTCTATGCACTGAATAAAGAGGGTCAGATTTTCTGCCCCTGATTAATAGTCCTCTTGAGCAGTATATTACTCTGCATACAGAGATGGGAGAAATTGTCAGGTGGTGTAAACCAGTGATTCTCAATGAATTCTGAAGGATTAATATTCATTTACACTAACTGCTGATATGACCTTTGTATTCTATAACACTTCTTTCAAGGTAAGATACAAAGTATTGGCAAATAAGGGAGGGAGAGTCCAGTCCTAAATGACTGATGTGAGAAAGAAACTTGAAAATTTAGCATCAGACTTGCAAATGCTACACACACACCCCTCCCCCATTATGTAAATTTTCCAGCATTTAATATTATGGATGCTAAGAGGAAGAAAAAATCACAAAAATATATTATCTTTCTTTTCTCTCACCATCTACTCAATGAAGACAAATTTCAAATCCTAAAACAGGTGGTATGCATAGAATTAACATGCACTGTTATTCACTTGAACCACAGAAATGATACTACATCTGGCCTAGCATTAATTTATATACTTTTTGAACCTGTGCACTTCCATCAGCATCTGCTTAAGTTTGGAAAAATGACCTGATAAAACCCTAACGGTACAATCTGTGATCCATACATGAATAGATTTTCCACTAGTGCTAAACTATTTTTTATAACAAAGGCATATTTTTTTTTTCTTTTTTTCACTTTTCACTATAATGCGTTACAGCTGTTGTAGCCAAGTTATTCTATTTAATCAGAAACTTTTGAGGATTTCATAGGCCGAAGACCTTTATGCCTTTGTAAGATAGATACATATATGTGTATGAAGACAGCGCTCTAAATAGGTAACTGTGGATGATGCTTAGATATATCTGCCTTCAAGTGTTATCCTTTTATTACTGTTTCCTCACTTTCTGACATGAAGTGATGGGAAATGCTTGGATCACTGCTTTTTCCTACCACTACCGAGTCTACAGATGAAAATATGAAACATCAAGGCATATGATCCTTTTATCATTACAAAGATGTGGGTACCAGAAAACAATAAATAATTGAGGCAGAAAATAGCACTAAGTATTTAAATCATATGAATATGTATTATTATGTGTAACAATATATTGACTCCTTCAATAGATGGTTATATTTAGTTACAGTTGTTACAGCATTACTCCAATTCTACCATGTCAATGATGGTGATTTGCATTTTTTATTTAAATAATTCCTAAAGATATTCTTAAGATGCACACAAAATTAATTTCTAATTTCTGAATGACATTTATAAACTGGTGTTTAGGAGTCTTATATCTAAATGGCCACAGATGGATTATGAGTCTAGGTAAATTCCTATGCACATATTTTATTTCATACTTTTATTTTTTGAAAACCAACATGTAGAATATTTTTCTCAACTCAAGAGTTTAACTTACAAATACAAATCCTGGAAAATATGTTCATATAAATCTAGAAAGAATTAAATATATAGGCTAAGTTAAAAGCTTGCAAATTCCAGGGCTTATGGGGACATTAGTATATATTGTGCCAAGGTCAGTCTGTAGTGTGAATGTCAGTCTTCATCTCCCCCGATGAATATCTGTCAGTGACAGCAGCTACATGGTAATAAAGCATCAGTGTAGTGACTCTGCTAATTTCTTGAACCAATCATTGGATTATGTGGTGTTGTTTTGTGAACATTACCAAATGTTTTTATGTTAATTCTTTTAAACCTGAGAAAGTGAAGTTAACTGACTCTTGAATTTGGTGAAGTAGAGAGAAAACTGCTTTCAGAGCTTGCGGAAAGCACAGCTGTGTGGATCCAATGCTGAATAACCATGTTTTCTTAGTATTCACTCTCATTAATCCTTTCCAGTTCTTAAATTTCACGACCTTGAATAGTTTTCTAAATCACATTTGGTTTTTAGCTAATGCTTGGATGTCTTCCTAGCCTATTTCATGGTGGCAGACTGTAACCAGTAAAAAACCAAGATTCATCCATGTTTCAAATGTGACAGAAGAGTCTCTTTTGGCATGGGTTTAATTGTCTCTAAATTAACTCAAATTGTCTTCCACAAATTAAATATGAGCTGGTGATGTTACTTTACAAACCTCTGAGTTCTGGGTGTGAAAGGGAGCCCTGTTACAACTCGGCAGTGGCATGGATGCCTGAGTTCCAACGTATGGGGGAGTTTTCTGTTTTTTAATCCACTTTTTCTAGCAAGTGCTAAATCAGCTCTGACAGATGAAAAAAATTCAGAATCTGTGGGATGTTTTTTGAACAGCAAATATTTTTGAAACCTACCTGATTGCACCTGGTATTAGCATAATGCCTGAGAATACCAGTGATGAACTAGGACCCACTTGTTTGAGATGCTGTACAAGGACAATGCAGAGATTCAAGGAGAAAGATCTTCCTTCACGTTTACACCAAAGGCCACATCACTCTAGCTGTGTGCCTTCACTCAACCTTGGGAGATGTAATCTGATGTGATCTGAGTCAAAGTAAGCATTCAAAATCATTTCAACCCAGTTACAGAGCACGAAAAACAAAACTTATCTGTCAAGGAGCAGGGATGGAGACTGCAGGGCTGGGGATATTAGGGGATCCTGCCTGCCAAAACACACCCACCAGCAACTGCCACGGCAAGCATGAGATCAAATAGGACTAGGATAATAGGATGATGGGATAACTGTGAGGGGGTTCAAAGGTTATTTTCCTGACATTTTCTAATCAAAACAAAACAACACAACACACAACACTGTCCTTTTTCAAGCTATTTTTTTTTAAATTGGAGTTTTATTACAGTTCTGCTCTCCACCCCCTGGAGAATAAAAATTTTGATGGGAGAAAAATAAACAAATTCTGTTTTAATAATAAAACTTATGAGAATTCTGTTGAAATAGAAGCAGTCCCACCATCTCTACTAATAAATAATACAGATCAATGAAAAGAGTTTACACCAGAGCAAGGTGGGGTGGTATACTGACTAATGAAACACAAAGAACCTCAATTTTTTTTTTTTTTCTCCACTTTCCAGAGATACTAGCTAAGACCTCTGGAAAAGGGGAAAAATTGAGAGAGATCTTCTAGTAAAATTTTGCACCTTATTTGCGCAGCCTGAACTGGTAACTGATACAGTATTTACCCCTGTGAGTTCTGTTCTTGTCTGCTCTGATACGACTGTGTCTTTATAGCTCCACAAACAGCTGCACAAAGCCCATGGCCCCTGGCTCAAATCTCAGCCCACTCCATTGCTTTTCATTTCAGAAACATCTTTCATACTAGCTAGAGTCACAAGGCAGGTTTTGAAAAGACAAGTTTTATTGCATAAATCATAGTTGAATGCCAACAATGCTGGAACCTAGACAAGGTTTTGATGGCAAATTTCTCTCAAAGTACAAGTCATTAGACTTTGCTGTGCTTTCCCAGTTCTCCACTTGTGGCAGTTGGTGTGGATGCAGCATGGTGTGAATAATGGCCCACCTAGCCACAGGACTGGCACCACCTCACATCAGGGTAGTGTAGCAAAATGCAGTGCACAAGTCTGAGCTAATGTAACGTGCTCGTGCCTGCCCTGCCAAGCAACCCTAGTCTGCTTTGCAGGAGGTTTTGGCAGCGGTTAAATAAAATGCAAACCTATGTCTACTTATTACAGCAGAAAGATTAGGTAACTAGATGGGGAAATCCTGTTACTTACAGAGGCTGCTTTAGTTCCTGATTCTTTGGAGTTGAGGTAATTAATCCCTGCTTTGAAGACTGCATGGACAGAAAAATGACCCATTACGAAACTGTAGGAGGAGAAGTACAAATATAGTGGTGAAAACTGAGGTAGGCTCCAGCTGGAAAAGCCAGCTGTCCTGGGCAGCAGCTGTCCCTTCCAGGACAAAATGATCGTACTGGACAAGCCCGGCAGGTCTAATTAGATAAGAGGTTCCTGGATAATGGCGGTTTTGCCTATGTGAGGTCTGAAGGGCCTGACTGTCCTCTGAATTTGTGAGAGACTGGAAAACACTGTAAGGTACATTGATTAATATGAACACACTCCTCTTTCTCCAAACACAAATGAATTTTGCAAGCCGAAGTAGCTGTGTGTCAAATTTGTCAACAGATGTGGTCTCCTGCACTGAGACATGCATTCTTCATTTAGCATTGCTCACCACCAAGATTATCTCCCTTTAAAGATGATGTCCTGTTTTCATCCTACATATTATCCCTCTACAGCTATATTTTTTGGCACATAAACCCGTCCAAAGCTGGCATCCCATCCTCTGAATGGGCAAAATGCCACTGTAGCAGATGGGTGAGCAATGAAACTAGCACAAGTGGCAAGTCAGACCGTATCAGGGAGTTTCCTTTCCAGGAACAAGGAAATGGCATTCAGTAGAGTTGTTCAGCACCTAAAATACAGGTATAATGATATTATTCATTGGATCTTGAGATTAATGTTGAAGAATGCAAATTATCAAACATTTTTGTGTTTTCTCAGAAAGTGAGAAAATTGTTTTTGTAGTTACTTCGGACATAAGTTGCACGGAAGAAAATACCAAGTCAATAAATTATTTTTCTAATTAATTTTCTGAAGTAAAGAGTTTTGCCTAAACACATTACTAAATGAATGAATTCTTGCTTAGCCTGAAATGCAGGAAAAATATATCCATGAAATAAAAAATAAATGTGGAAAATTCCTTACAAATTTAACAGTATCAGTAGGTCTGATCTGGAATAGTTCTTAAGAACTCGCTCAGTCAAACAAATGAGATTTTGGTTTGGTTTTGTTTTCAATAATCCTAAAGGAATTAAAATTTCTAAATTCAAGAGTATTTCTTCATGTCTCTTTAAAGAGAAAGGAAGTGAGAAAACCACAACGTAAGATGCTGGAGCTTCTCTTTGCTTTCAGAAAAACACCTCTACTTTGAAAGTTAGGAAAGTATTATTTATGTTTCCCTTTTTTTTAAAGAAACTGATTAACATTCTTATTATAAATTTTTATACTATTCAGTTATATAAATTTGGTTTAAGACATCTGTTATATCAGGTTTCAGGCACCTTAGCATTGCTGGATTACTTAGAAAGCACAGGATTGCTTATAATAAGATTGCTTATAACAAGTTGTAACAAGGTATCTTTTTTCTGAAATCAGATATGATACATGTTTTAAAAGAAGGAAACAAAAAAAAAAAAGAAAAGTCTCAAGCATTACACTGGTTTCATTTTCTTTTATGCTAACATTAAATACTAAAAAATGAAGGTATTAAGCAACCTTGGAAATAAACACATTTTAGACATTATTTAAATTGAATGTCTACGGAATATCTCTATATTGTTGGTAAATAGGAGTTAGTATAGCAAACTTATTTCCAGTGTCATTGCATTTTAGGCACAAATGTGCTACTGTATAGTTGTTATTCATACAAGGCACCAAAAAAAAAAAAAAAAAGACTAAATACCTAGAATAGTATCTGTTATCCATGTGCTTAGGCACTGAAGTATCTGCATCTGCCACAAGGGAGGGATATCTAAACATTAGACAACGGCTAGGGAAAACTTCGGCTTGCCACCTTATTTCTGGCAAAATGAGACTTGCAGAAGATGTCACTGATGAATGCTGTGGTTTCTGTTTCCCTGCTCAGGAGAGGAGTCACTCACAATTTTTGTGGACAAACGGAAGCTGAGCAAGAGGTCAGAAGGAAGTGATTCCAGCACAAACAGCTCTGCGGTGACCCTGGAGACCCTGCACCAGCTCGCAGCCTCCTACTTCATTGACAGGGACAGCACACTGCGCAGACTCCACCACATCCAGATTGCCTCCACTGCCATAAAGGTAGGGGAAGTCTTCTAGGACCAACCTGCAGATGTGTTTCCAGATTCACTAGCTGCTTCTCAGGAGAAATGTGTTTTGATTAGTAAAAAAGGATTTGTTAGCAAAACAATAATTTTTGTTCTAAACTTTTTTACCTGAATCAAAGCATTCAACTGATAATGAAGGTTCTAGTTTCAAAGAGGGTCTAACACACTAAAGATATTACTCTTGATGAGTGGTACATAATTTGAATGATACTGATGGCCCTTGTAGAAGTGTTTGGTCATCCAGACAATCTCCCTTACATGTGTGCTCAGAAACTGCATTTATAGGCAGACTTATATTTGTGTACAAATGCATACAGTTCCCTCATACTTCTTTTCTTCTGTCTTTTTCTTTTTTTTTTTCCTCCAAACATAGCTATTGTTCTCCTGTGACTAAAACATTTTTTTTTTTTTTTTTTTTACTGACCTTTGGAACAATTTGGAACTCTTGGTTTTGCAGTTTTGTGGAGGTACATCTTATTTTCTGTTAGGAACTTCTTTTCGTACAGTTTGTCAGTCAAAGCATCCTGCCTACTGTCTGCTGTGGAATACTCATAGCACTGGAGGATGCTTGGCTAAGATCAGTGCCCCAGTAGGTATTATATAAAGCAACTGTTCTTTTGAGCAGGTCTCTAGCTTAATGTTGCTTATTTGAAATAAACTCTCTCAGTCCATTTCCAGCACTGAAAAGCAAATAAATTTTTAACTTGCAGTTGAATATGCATTAATTATGAAGCTTTTAATGTAAGATGTGATTTAGAATCCATTCCACTCATTGGATCTTTCCACTGGTAACTAAGGTCTTCATTAAAGACCATCTGAAGCCAACTGCAGTTTCCAACTACTTTAGCTGTTACTCAAGTAAATATGAATTTACCTCCTTGGGAGTGCCAGGGCCTTTACAGTGAGAAGGATATAACTGGAATTTGTGGCTTGGAAGCACCTGTTCAGTTTGGTTTGTGTCCCATCTATTGTGGGCTGGCAGCATGGCAGCTAACCCCAGCTCAGAGCTGGTCATCCGCAGGTGCAGTATGGTGTTTGGCTGTTCAGGTAGCACAGCTGAAAATGCAGCAGAACCAACATAGAGTCCAATCTCATCTGAGGGCTGCCCATTGGATCACACAGTCTTGCTGCAGACCATCGTACTATACATCTCTCTGATCTGACTTATCTTCATAATCTCATTGTTTATTATGTAGGTGTACAGCAACCTTTAATACTAGGCTCCTTCCATCAAACCACATGCAAAACTTTCCTTCTATGTTAAGATAATTTATGGCTAAAACCAGTGGTAACTGAAGTGATAGAACATAGAAATGTAGAGACAAAACAGTGTCTGAAAGAAATTTCTCCTTTCTAGTCACTGATTTTTTTTTTTTTAAGCAAATTTGTGTCATAATGCAAAATTTAACCCTGCTTGCTAACAATTTACATAATGAACCTTCTGCATGTCCAAAGTTTTTTACAAATGCTACAAAATGACTACGTTTTCTCTCCACCCCTTCACTGAGATGGATACAAATGCAAGCTGTAGTACATCAGCAAATCTGATATTGTTAATTGACTGCAGGGGTCTCTAGAAAATGGTTCTCACATCAGATGCAACAGTGCTGATACATGAAACCCTCGCTTTTTAGCTTACTTTCATTGAGAGACTGGGAGCATTTGCATTACAAATTTCTAGTGTTAGAACACTTAACTGAACAAAAAAACTGTTTTTGTTGAAAACTAGGAACACAAAAGCAGCCAGGGAAGGCATTTTTTTGTTCTCTCCCCACACAGATTTTTGAAACACTGTTGTATTTAAACTGGAAAACCATCAAATAAAGTTCCAGATCCATGGTGTAAATAGCATATTTCAAGATTATTTATTAAAACATATATACTGACATCAGAGTTAGACCACAGGTTTTCTGTAGAGCTGCAGAGCTAGATCTCTTTGTTCCAGCAGATCAGCTTGAGGGCTGATTTGGGAGAAGTAACACCCAGGGGGACCAGGGTGGCCATCAGCCAGCTCTGCATCTTCCTCTCCTGGGCTGCTCCAGGCAGGAGAGTGAACCCAGTGCTTTTTACACCGGCAAACTATTGGGCCGCTTTTTAAGTCACAGCACCTTCTGTGTCTGGCTTGCTCACCACAGCTCTGCTCAAAGCCGTCCTCTGCATGAGAGATCGAACTGGGGATTTGCAAAGGGAGTACAAGAAAAGCTCTCTCAGCTTACCATAACTCCTTTCTGACCAGCATCAAAGAAATCCAATATAAAGGTATTGGAACAGGTTTAGAAATCCCTGAAATTCTGAATTTATATTAGAAGTTTTCCAAGTGATAGACAATCATTTTTTGATTGCTGACTAGTAAAAAAAAAAAAAACAAAACAACATGTTCAGAATCTATTTAGTATTTGATACTATAATTTTTGATTCACTCTGAGATAGCAATTCTGTGTCTTAAAACACAATTTGCATGTACATATAACTTCATTTCATTGAAAAGAAAAAAACAAAAAGGATAGTTATCTTTTGAATAGTTTGTTTTCCCTTCCTTTTTGTCAGTCAATTTTATTTACATTTTAGATGGCTCTTTATTATACAGTATACTGGAATCTACCATACTAGCAGAGTTGTTTATATTTTAGGAAGAGAGAACTGAGAGTATTAGTAATGTTTCATATAACTTTTACTAGGAATAACTTAACTACCTTTTTGGGAACTTGTATCTGAATAAAACAAAAAAATATATTATTTGGAACAGGCATGATTTAAAGCACAAATTGAAAGACATTATATTTGCAGATAAATCATAACACTTCAGTGCACAAATGAACTCTGCCAGAAAGGTGTTCCTGGAGTTTTGGACTTCGAAATGAACAGGAGTCCTTTGATAATATTCGCTTGTTAGCTTGTTTGTTTGTCTTTCACATTTCCTGTGACTATGCGCAATCTGAAACACAGATTAGAAACAACTTTGCACAACTGTTTGAACAACCATGTATTTGCTGTTTGTAGTGTTCTGAGATGGCTATCCTGATGGCTGTGACAACCCTGAAAATATTATTCAAGAAGAGAGATTAAAAATACAATTTCCTTCCTTCAAAAACACAAACAAACAAACAAAGCTAACATTTTTCATTCCTTTTAGTTCCAAAATCACTATAAGCCTCCCTTTTCAGGTTAGACTAGATCACTTCATTTTTTCTATAGTTGTACCTGCAAAAAATGCATGTTTTCTCTTGAAAAGCAAAAGGATAATACTTATAAACAACCTGATGTGTCTCCTAAACAAGTTACTATATTAATTCTGTGCCCTTTCTTGTGATTTTTCCTTTCTCCTGACTTATCTGTCTTTTAGGAGCTCTGGTTTGCGGAGGGAGAAATTTTCTTTTTGGATGCGTTGTAAATTGGTAACACATCAATAAGAATCATAGAATCATAGAATCATTAAGGTTGGAAAAGACCTTTAAGATCACAGAGTCCAAACGTCGACCCAGCACCACCATGTCCACTAAACCATGTCCCTAAGCGCCGCATCTACACGTCTTTTAAATACCTCCAGGGATGGGGACTCCACCACTTCCCTG
>NW_008794093.1:812539-828417 GCF_000699145.1 Aptenodytes forsteri
AGTACCCTGAGGATACCTGGTCTGCCTGTTAAAGACTGAGGCAAAGAAGGCATTGAGTACCTCAGCCTTTTCCTCATCCTCGGTGACAATGTTCCCCCTCGCATCCAATAAAGGATGGAGATTCTCCTTGGCTCTCTTCTTGTCATTAATATATTTGTAAAAACTTTTTTTGTTGTCTCTAACGACAGCGGCCAGATGGCATTCTAGTTGGGCTTTTGCCTTTCTCATTTCCTCTCTGCACGACCTAACGAGATCCTTGTATTCTTCTTGAGTTGCCTGCCCCTTCTTCCACAAGTGGTAAACTCTCCTTTTTTTCCTGAGTCCCAGCAAGAACTCCCCGTTCAGCCAGGCCGGTCGTCTTCCCCGCCCGTTCTTCTTACTTTGTATGGGGACATCTTGCTCCTGCGCCTTTAAGCCTTCCTTCTTGAAGAACGTCCAGCCTTCCTGGACCCCTTTGCCCTTCAGGACTGTCTCCCAAGGGGCTCTCTCAACCAGCGTCCTGAACAGGCCAAAGTCCGCCCTCCGGAAGTCCATGGTTGCGGTTTTGCTGGCCCCCCTCCTTATTTCACCAAGAATCAAGAATTCCACCATTTCATGGTCGCTAAGCCCAAGATGGCCTCTGACCACCACATCTCCCATCAGTCCTTCTCTGTTTGTAAACATAAGGTTTAATGATCATTTAGCAACAAAAATGTAATAATAACATTATGGGAAGAAACATTATTTCATCTACAGGAACATGAAACAGTAAGAAAAAGCCTAAGCATGCAGTAGTAGAGGGGGTCTTGAAGCTACCAGAAAAGCACCACTGAGAATGGATTTATCATGAAAGAGGATGAGCATTTCACAGAGTATAGCCATGCTCAGTCATATGCTAGGATAGCAATGAGCAACTCACCCGTTCACAAACTAGGTCTGTGTCAAGGTTTGGCCATTCAGTTCCTAATGTTTCCAGCTTCTTCCTCTAGTGCTTCCTTAATAGATTAAGGCCTAAGGTCTTTACAGATGGGACGTGGAGAGGGATCTGTCAAGTCTCTTGTGTTTCAGAGCCAAAACAACAATAGATCAAATATTAGGTGAGAATGATCAAGCTTAATCAGTCTTCCGGAAAAAAACAAACAAACAAACAAAAAAAACCTACCAGCAATAAATATCTGTTTTCCCAAATTCTAAGAATTTCTCTTTGGAAAGTGACACGTAATGAAACATTTTTCTCCCTTAGGTAATTAAAACAATTAATATTTGAGCAATTCTTTTATTCTTCATTCAAATTCATTGAGATATGTGATAGCTGTATTTTTTTCTTACAGGTCTTGATACATTATTTTGTGGGACTGATGCAGGAAGATAATATTTTGATAAGTTTTATAATTAAACTTTTCTATCAAAATCTAAGTTATGTCACAGAGAAAGGAAAGCATTGAGAAGGCAGAAGTGAGAATTAACATTAAGTCTTCATGTTTAATTCTTATATATCTAGTGAAAAATAATATCATTCAGAGCAAAATCTGTTATTGTGCAGCATGAGGAAAGGAGTGGAAGGCATGTATTTGATGAATCAAGTTTCTTAATCAAATTTGTTTGTAATCAAGTTTGTTAGCTGTGACATAATTATCCTTAATAACATGAGCACAACTGATTGAGGCTTTGCATTAATCACATAGACAATACATTGTTTATTCCACATTAAAAAAGGTAAAATCACCACATCACAACATTTTCCAGCTGGAAATCAAATGTCCATGGGAGCTACCCAGAGCCTATATCAATATTTAACTTATTTAAAAGTCCCTGATACATACCTTCTTTCAATATTATTTTAATGCATGCATTTTAGTGTAAGCGGTTAGGCTCATATACTAAATCAACAGTTTGCAGCCTCAAGGGCCTCACTGGAAACTCACCAAGTGCCTGAAGGCTGCATCTAATTTGCATATACATTTACATGAATGTACATCCTGTTGTGTTTGAAATATTACAGATGCAACATTACTTCCTTTGCATGCTCATTTTAGAAGCTTTTTCCTATGAAAATTTCTCTTCAGATGCACTGATGGCTGTTAGCCCTCCCTTTTAACATCCCTATTAGGATGATGGGGTATGCTTTCCTCTTGTTTAATAAAATCCTGTACAGTCATGGAAGCAGAATACAAATAAAGTCAGCAAATGTTTTTTCTTTCCCTGTGTGGTATCTTTCATGAGCAATATTCTCAGCTCTTCCAACTTGGCATAGTTCTTGCTTCTGTACAGCCATGTTAATTTGCACCTATTGAAAATCTAACCATAGCTGGAGGCCCAGGGGAAGGTGAAATGACCTGAGATCTAGGACTATGCAATGACCCTAATCCATATGACTGACCTCTTTCCTTTGCTGATTGATGGATAGTGTAAACCAGACATGAAGGTCACGAGTTACTGTAGCATCTACTGTTATTCTGGTAACATGTCCTGTCATTGCCCACTGGCAGAATGACCTTGGTGTACTACACTGAGATCATGCATCCATACTCCTAACAATTAATTAGAAGACTTTTTCAATAGTGGGTAGATGGGAAAGGGCTGTGCATAGTACATCTAGATTTCATTCTGCTTTCTAAGTCTAATGCAGTTGGGAGACAGCAGTAATCTCCTGCTCAAATGACCCGGATTCCTGTTCGCTAGAAGCTGTAATTTCACCACTATCACTACTGAACTTCTGCACTAAGTCCAAAGAATTGTACGGAACACATAAGAAATACATTGGTCACATGGTAAATTAAATATTATTGAATACTCTCACTGCATTCTGCAAAAGGATAAACACAGTTATGTTAGGTAAGTATAACATTGCCGGTTAACAAAGTGAGGTTGTTACAGTAGTTGTCTTTTGGAGGATATGTTCTTCCATTCCAGAATACATTTTCTTTCAAGGGAGCTGGGGCAGGTGAATACAGTGTAGGTGTTATCTTAGGGTCCAAACAGCTGTGGGACAGCCACAGTGCAACAAAAGAACAGGAGGCAACAGAAGAACAGATGCATAAATTGAATTTTCCACCAGCTATTTACAGCCCATTTATTCCATCTGAGTGAGAAAGAATAAACATCCTTGAGAATGTGCCCTCTAACTTCAATTAAATTTTATTGTGCAATTTGCTTTTTTCTTCCACCAAAACACTTTTTTTGCTATGAGAAATTGAAGTAGTTTTGTTGTCTCTGAAAACTTTAGATTACAAATAGTTTATAAGAACAGGGCTCTATTGTGATGGTAAATATATCTGATTATCTATAATTAACCCATGAATGACTCATGGTGGGCTGATAGAGAGCAAACTTAAGTGTAATGAAATTAGTTTCTCACTTAAAACTCAGACTGAAATCCAGACCATTTTTTTGTTTCTTTGTTTTGTCTGAAAAAGCTTCCGTGCTTCATTTTTTTTCTTTCATACCTCATACTTGAATGTTTTTCTGTGGATTCAAGTAATTGCTGTAATCAAAAGTAGAAATGCTGAAATACTATAAAGCCTTGCATTTTTGTCAGATTTCTGGCAAATTCTAGATGTAGATATTTTTCACAGTTTTGTATAAACAGCCAAATTTTTGAAGTTTTTGAAATCCAGATCATGAACCCTTTTTGCCCTCACTTTCCCCATTCTGTTTGTGGACAGGATTTAAGATTGTATAGCTGAGGAACCTTGTAAATGACCAAAACTTGGGAAGCTAAAAAAATTGTGCCCAGCAAGAGCTTTAAGTTGTAAAATCACAGTTAGAAACATTGGGCTGGAAAGACCTGTAATATCAGGTATTTGCTGACTCCATTGAATAAATTAAATAGTAAATGTAAGTTTAATTAAATAAACCTAGGGAGCTAAAAGCCAGAAATGATTGTCCTTTTTGAAAAGTTTGTGGCTTCCCCATTGTGTAAGTATGGTGACATTACTTAAGCATGTCAAGGAAAAGCCACAGTACAGTTTTTCAAGGACAAGTATTGTTCATGCCCATTATGAAATTCCAAGTTCTCCACTACCTTGAGACATCAGATTGCCTTCATGCAAAACCAAAGCTTGAAATTTTTCAAAAGGGGAGTTAAAAATTAAGATTTTCAGGAAATACATAGAAATTGTTCTCCCAAATATTTGTCTTGATGTGGTAAAATGAAAATGAAATTTTTGTGAGAATTAAATATTTTTGCAGGTTACTTTGAAAATCTCGCTCATTATTAAAAGCTTCACAAAGTCAGCTCGCTATTTATATGGCTAGGTATGGATTTTTAAATTTAAATTTGGGTCATTATCTAATCTTACCAGAGGAACTGGGACCTGCAATTAGGCACCTAGCTTCCGTCACATTTTGGACATCACCTAGCTCCTCAGGGTCTTTCAGTAATCTGAATTTAACTGTGGATTTGGACAGGCATGTTTAGGCAGCTGGAATCAAAATGCTGACATTCTGGTCTTTGAGCCTGGCTAAACCATGCCAGAAAGCATGGCACAGAGGCCATGTGTTAGTACATGGTGCTAACATCAATAAAACATGAAACACAGGACATGACCTGAAAGCTGTACTACAATGCTGTGCCCAGACAAATACACCGTGTTGCTCAACAGGATTTCTTTGCTCAGGAGCAGCCCTGGACTTCCACAGCTATATCCCTTCTTTTTCTGAAGCTAGACCAATCTCAGGTAGCTAAGATGTCTCTGTACCATCTTCTACTGCACAGCACAGGATTTGTGTTTGTCTCATCATAAAATTGAAATACATGAGGTATTATGCATTTATGTCTGGGAGCTGTTGGGGATCTTTGGATCAAATTCACTATAGGTATAATGAAATCTTGTGACTGCTATGTGTGGATCGTTAACTAATTCTAAGAATACACCAAGTGTAAAGGTTAGGGATTTATTTCCATATCTTATTCAAGAATTTAAGGTCATAATATTAAAAACAATCTTAATTCATTTAGACAGTTGAGTTTTAATGAAATTGAAATCCAGGGTTGCTTTCCCTAAAAGGTAATGTAGAGGTCAGCTCTTCAGCTGGTGTAAAGCAGCACAATTCCTTTGATAATCTGGCTGTCACTATTTCAGAGAGTGAGAGAAAAGGGGGGAAAAAAGGACCAGCAAGTTAATGCAATAACGTGTTTTACTAAACACTCTCAGAATGCATACTCAGCAACATAATTGACACAATACATCACAGCAGCTGCAGCATGACACTCGTAAAAGGATGTGTTTTAGCAGCCTCTAATACAGACTACACTGTCTCATTATTTCTTCAGCAATGTGCATAGAGGAATAATGAGTGCAAGAAGTTATAACATCACTAGCTAGTTGGTAACACAGCATGAAATGCTTTCAAAGCAACAAAATAGCACATAATAGAGATGCTAGGATTTTGGAAAGACTTTAGATAACTATTCTTCACTCTAAAAAAACCCCAACAACAAAGGATAGACCATACAACATGATATATATTATATCAGTTATGTAGTTTAGTCAAGAGAGAAGGGTAAAAAAAACTTCAAGAAAATAAAGACTGCCAAATCCTAAGCAGGTTATAAATACACATATGTAAACAAGAGACCTTAACAACACTCACAGAACACTTGCCATCATGGTTGTCAAAAACCTATAAACAATTCGTACTACAGTTCCTTAAATGTTTCATTTTTTTTCTTAAAAAGTGAAACTAAAGTAAATAAATTCATGTAAGAATCCTTTAGAGGTAACTGATTCTGAGAGTTACATCATTGGTGTCTTCTGCAGCTCACCATTATTTCTACCTGTAGGGCTTCACATAGTACTTCAGCAGGATTTACATTTCTGACAGCAAAACTATAATGTAATCTCTAACAAGATAATACTTATAATGCCTATATATGCTGTGGCAGAAGCTGGGTTTAAGAAAGGTTTCATTATTCATCCAGGAGACTTCCTGTAGTATTGAGTGATTACTACCATGTTTTCAGATCTTTAATGTCTGAAAGGTTGGTAGTTTCACCACTGTTCTACAGTCTTTATTGCTGAATCAAGTATCCACAATAAAAAGTGTTTCTAATTTTGCATGGTGAGATTCTGACCTTATACAATGAATAAACTCCACTAAAATAAAAAAAAGTTTCTTTGCATGTATATTGATATCATTGAGATCAAGGTTTTCTTCATTCAACCTCAACCATCATCTTCCTAATTTATCAAACTATTACTCATTATCTCTCTCTAGATTACCCAAATTGACCCTCTCATTCCCAAGGAATAGTTAATACATTTCATGGTCTTTGGGGTATCTGCAGCATTCTTCCTTTGATTTTTGTTAAAAGTAAAATAGAAATTTAAAACAAGGTAAAGAAAATCATAAAAGAACTACAGTTACACGAGTTCATAATGTTCCAACAATTATAATAATTTGACTAAATATAGGATACTGGTATACAGTCTCCTACCTAGTATGTAGATTTATAAGGAAATATAATTTTATCTTCTCCAAGAATACCTAGAGCCTTGAAAATGAAAAACCATTTCATGGTTTTCCTTCAACTTTTCATGAAGTCCTTAATGTGCAAAAATAAGTGATGATAAATTGTTGCAGATAATAGAGAAAATGGTTTGAAGAGGACCATTACAATATTTTTTCTGTCATATTTTAGTCTATTTGTGTAAACTTTATTCTTATTCCAGTTCTCTCTTTGAAATATGACATTCACAGCAATACTGAGCCACACATATAATTTTAAGAAATAAATACACTATGTTCCTTTAAGCATGGCAATTTATATACTTGGTTAAAGTATAATGATAAAATGTGTGGGTCTGCTTTTCTTTTTTTTTCCTTTTTTTTTTTTTTGGGTCTGCTTCTTTTTTTTTCCTTTTTTTTTTTTTTAGGATATGTAAGAGGACTGAAGCATTATGATTTTAATCTATGTTTTTAAATTTTCATTTGGTCATAAAGACTAATCTATTAAAAATAATCCTGTAGAAAGAAGTTAGTATATTGCACAAACAGAAGGGTAAAGTATCATACTGTTTTTTCTTGAGGTAAAAGAAAAAGGCATTTCACTTGTTAAATTCCACAGCACCAGGAGGTTACAATGCTAAAAAAAACAATAAGGAAAGTTACTTAAGATAATTGAATCAAGTTTATCAACAACTTTGGTGTTGGTTTACACTGGGCAGGATCTGTCCTTCCTTGATGAAAATATACAAAACTGGCAAGTCCATAGGGTATGATATAGAGAGTTATATATTACTATCACAGTGTAATAGCTTAGAAAGAATTGTGCACTACCTACAAGCTAAACGTTTTAATAAGTAAAAAGGCATGAAAAAATATACAGTGACAGATATGAATTTCATGTAAACATTTACATGTGTAAGACCTATAACTCAAAAAGCAACTCTTGTCAAAGGGTTTTTCACATACCATCTCATGAAAGGAGCTGGATACTTAGATATCTCTAGAAATTTTCTAAATCTCATGGTAGTCTACATGGAAACAAATCAAAACCTGCAGGTAGTAGAGTTCCTTTCAATTCTGAGCAGAACAAAGTCTTTCCACTTCCATGGGACTCCACAGTACTGATAATAAATGCTACTCTTTTCATTTGTTTCCTCCTTTTTCTTCTGAACTTCCCTCTTTCCATAGATTCTCACACTCATGGGAACTCTAGTGCTCTCTTTTTCTGTTTTTTTGTTCAAGAAATGCACTTGCCTTTATGATGCATCATTCTTTACCCTAGGTGTTGTCTCATGTATGTCAGGTCCAGAAAGAAATGAAAGAAACAAGCCCTTGGGCAAAATTTTATATTCTAAACATTTTTTGCAAAAATTATATCAATGCAAGATCCATAATAGGACACATTCATGTATGGCCTAATGAACAGGCCTTGATACTTGATAGGACTTTCTGTTCCCACGAATCAGAATGATTTTGAATGATTTTCCAGCTAGGCACAGCAGTCTATCTGGATAACATTGCCCCTGGAGCCTAATTCTAAGAGTACTCTTCTGTACATGAAAAATTATCTTTTTTTCTAGTTCATTAAATAAGAATATCGAAAATCACTCAGTTATCCAAAACTTTCCAAAAAGCAGTCAGTTTGTTCATTCATGAATCTTTATAGATGGTGAATGAGTTAAGGTCTAACAGTAGAGTTTGATGAAACATGCTCAATGCCATGTGCCAGAGGTATTTTCACCTGTCAAAAACATGGAAACCCCCATGGTGCAAATCCAGTGTGTTCCACTAAATTCAGTGATGATTTACACTCTGGGCGATCTGGTCTTTCTTGGTGAAAATATAGGATCTTGGTATGTCTATAGGAATTTTCCATCCAGCTGTAATTCCTACCTCTCAGGATGTCTTTTTTTGTTTGAATTCTTTGTGTTTCAACTTTGTAATGGTGTTTATGACTGTAAATTTACAGAAATACTGGAGTACCATTTGATATGTTTGCAGTTATGAGTATTTTTATTATTGAATCAAACTCAGCAAACTTATGAATCCAGTTTTACTTTTGTGTTCTTCTAAAAAATATTGAACTCTGATTTGAAGTTTCCACTTCCTGATGTGACGTGCAATTTTGGACAGAGAGATACTTTTTCTTTTCTCCTCTATCACTTTTTGTTTGTTCATTAAAATTTTAAGGGATATAATCAAAATATAGTTTGGTACCTACACCTTCCCAGTTCTCATTCACTAAAGGCAGTTTCTACAATCCTCAAACTTTTGAGCGTTTGACATTAAAAGCTTCTATATGTAAGGGTGGGTATAACCAAAACCATCTCAGTCTTTATGCTACAGGGTTCTTCACTCGACTCATGCATATTTGATAGGACTTAAGTGTAAAAGAAATGGTCCTTTTTTCCATTTATTTTGAGAGACCAAATCTGAAAGATCAGACTGTATACAGAACACAACTACCAACTCTCATTTCCAATAAATTTTGACTGAAATGAGAAACCTGGATTCAGTCCTCCTTTTTGATCTATAACAGAAAGGCAGTAGAATTATCTGGAATACAACTGGTCTCAGAGGGAATAAAAAGGGGAATTTATTCTGTTTTAGTAAAAGTGTTAGGATCTTATGGTTTATTTTTAACCAAACATTTTTCTTTCTTATGGTTCTTCACATGCAAATTTGTTTCTTTTCTCTTGCCTTACCTTTCCCAATCATTTTTTAAAACTAGAATAGTGCTCATTAACACAGCGGCAAGTTTTCTGTAAAAAGGGTACCTGAAAAGTCATTTTTAATTATATACATATAATTAATTATTAAAATAATTGTTTGGTTCATAGTAGAGAGTTCTAGGTAGAACTGTGTGAATATTTGTATCTTAATCAAATATACGCTCAGGTATGGTGTATTTACCGTCACCTCGGGATTGCAGCAAGTTGACCTAACATAGAAATCTAATATCCCAAATAAACTGCCACCTTCCCTAGTCAGTCTTCCCTGGTGCTTCCTCAACTACTTCTGTCTGAAACCAGTCTGTAAATGTTGATGGTTCTGCATTCTAGACTAGCAGCTGGAATAGAAATAGGGAGACGCTGGGAGACTTTTTTTGCTATGAGTAATTTCCATATGAAGATTAAGCATGGTAAATGAGGACCAATTTTATTCTTTTCTGACCACTGGGGTTTAAACTGTTGTAGACAAGCCCCAAAATGTTTCCTGAACATTCAGCACTACAGTGAATTCAGAAGTAGTCTGGATGACAGTGAGCCAAAATGCTACTAAGATTTCCTACATCTTGTGAGAATCTCACAAGTCAAGTCCTCAAAACCTGTTGGATGATATAAAAGCCGTGGCTTATTTATCAAAGTAAGCACCCACCACTCTTGAGTCTTGCAATGAGTTCCTGAGTGCTTACATTAGCTTTGATTATGAGCATTGCTCCTTTAACCCACTTAAATGATTTAGAAAACATCAGCAGATGTGTATGCTTCAGAATAGATTCAACACTAAGTGCTTTGTGGTTTACTATTCTTTAGCTAATTTGGTATTGGTCCTTGATTAGAGTTTCAAGTGCAATTGTAGATAAATACTTGAAGATGCTTTTTCCTAACACATAATATTTAACAAGTAACATATACATTTAGTTTAAAAGGTAAGTGCCAGAGATTTGATTTCTGAATCCTAAGTCTGTTATAATTTATACAATGAACAAGTTTGCCAATCCTATTGGCCTACTTTGAGTAAGAATCATATAATCTGTAGCCATGCACTATGCATGATATACATATTTACAGCATCAAATTTCGGAATCAGATTCCAGTCTCAGATGTTCTTTCCATGTCTTTTCATAAGTTTGTGTGATTTAAAGGCTAAAGATTTGATTTCACCACAGATGAAACTACATGATAGTAATGGAACATCATAATCAATCAAAGTTATAGAGCAATATACCTAAACAAGTAATCTAACACTGAAGAGGCATCCATATGAAATGAAGTTTAGAGCTTCAGTATAAATTGCTTTTTTTTTCTAAAACAAATTTAGTCAAGTGTTTCCCTTTAGTTTGAACATCTGATAGGGATTTAATGATTAAATAATATATCCATTGTAATTGTTAACCCTGTAGGTAGGCCTTCAAGTATGCAAGAAAACATGTAAAAAACAGTAGTATGAAAATAAGAGTTTTGCAAAACTATAAATTGAGATTTGGCAGCACCAATGAGACAGAAAGGGCAAGTGTGTTACAATCATTTACCAGAGGGAATAAATGGGCAGGAAGTAATGAGGATACTACCTAAAAATAAATCCCTAAAAACATATATGTGACCCAGGCAGAGAGCAAGCCAGCAGACATGCACATTATGGACAGTAATGTGATTTCTTTTGAGAGGTTAGAATGACAACCCCATAAGGAGTAGTTTGACAGGAGTATGATAAAATAAAGTGGACATGCAAAATATCCTGCTGCAGATGTCAAGTAAGTGAGGTGCAGTGTGTTAGGAATTGTAGTGCTATGGACCGCAAAAATAAATCAGGAGTTTACAAGCATTTCAGGGGAGGAAATATAAGACCTGGAAATAGCTTAGATTATTAAATTTTTAGGGTATTACTGAAGAGAATATTGCAACTAAGTTTCAGAATTGCACAGAAATATATAATCATAGGTAGGATCTCCATGGAAAATCTGGTTCTTAATTAACGTGCCCTTATCACTTTGATTTTTGAACTTAAAGACTTTATATCCTTTTAATATTATTTTTAGGTCTTAATGTTAACCTTTAACACTTATTTTTTCTTTAGCATAAATTATTCTTATTTTTTCTTTTAAAATATAATATATATATACTTTTTAAAACTGACTGCATTAAAGGTAAAATGTTTCCAAATTATCCAAAGATAATTTTTATATTGGCCTAGACTTTCTTTTTCCTGTCACTTCACAAAGAAAAAGAACATTTAAATTTTTATTCTGATTCAGGAAGGACTATATTTTTTATTTATACTTTCCCAACCTAAGAAAATTATTTTCCATTCAACTGCAGTATTATTATGACTAATAATATCTGTGAGTCTTATAAATATCCAAATCATGCTGTCTTCTTGAAACTAATGGGAACACAGTGAAAAATCCTGGTAGCCTCAGCATTGCGTATTGGAACTGAGCCATGAAGATATTAATTCGATTCCTAATATTCTTGAGAAGACCTTGCATGGGATTTTGCAGTTGGGTTAAATGTAGGTAGATGGTCTCCCTTTACAGTATGTGCCCAAAGATGTCTTTGGAGCTTCTTGTCCTTTATATAGTAACGGAGTTATGTTTGGAAACGGATGTAGGCTTAGGAATTGGGCTTTACTTCAGTAAACAACTTTGCTTTTGCTTTCTGCAGGTACCTTGAGTTTTTTATGAACATGAAATATTATTTTAATTTGTACCTGTGCTGTCCTCTTTGTTTCTAAATTTATCTTTTAAACAAAATATATAGATTTCATTTATTGTTTGTTGCTCAGCTGTCTCTTTAGGCAATAAAAGTTGTGAAAAAATAATATTAGTATTCATTTAAGTAAGATGTGGGCAAGCAGAAATATCTAAATGTAAACTGAAATAAAATACTCAGCTTTTATTATTTTTTTGCTAAGTCTATTACTTCTTCATATGAGAACATCATTCTCATCTATTCTTCAAGATTAATTAAAAGAGATAACTTGTTCTTTCTGAGTGGATGCCTGTCCTTACTCTCTGTATAAGGCTGATGCACCCTTGATTTCTGAAAGTGCCAGAAATAAAGGCTCTGGTACCGCTGCCCTGACTGGTTTGCCAACAGCCTCATTTCCTGCAAACTTCCCTGTTGCTTTATATAAGGATGCATGAAAACATGGCATCTGACATGCAGTGGATTTAAAATGTCCTTGAAAAGGGAAAATTGCGGCTCCAATGCCAGAACTGTCAATGCTACCAGTGATTTCAGCTGGGGTAAACCCTCACTTTCAATTTCCATAACCTCAGGAATGTTGCACAGGCTGCAGACTCAGCGTTACAGAAGAGCATAAGGAGTAATCATTTTCTCCTCCCTTCCTGACCCCTATCTCAAGTATCTTTAGAAGTTAGTTCAACCTATATACGTTTCCTGCTAGCTGAGAGCTGAGGTATTACTGACAGTGTTGGTTTCTTGTCTAATTTTCCTGTGGCACAGCATAGATTCAAAGACTTGTTTCGATGTTCTTGTGGATTCTCCTGGAATTTACAGATAAATTGCTCTCTGAGATAGTGGGGAATAGACTTGAACAGACAGGTGATTGCTCCCTATCAGATGAACCTAAACAGCTTTAAAAAATCATAATATCTTTAAAGAACGTAACAACAGAGCAGAATTCAACTAGTCTGAGTTCATTTCCAATTCCTAGAATATTCTGGTTTCTGAGGTATTTTATGTTTTATGTGCAGATAATACATTTCAAGTTCATTGTTGTTGTAATGTAGTAGTCTAGCTCACAGTAAATTCCTGAGAGTGTAGAAACAAAGGAGAAGGAATGGAAGGATTACACTGATCTGTTGGGAAACTTTATTGCTGCATTCAGTGAAATTGAAAGTCGTCTCCTTGCCCAAAAACTTGAAAGAAGTCCTTATTCCACTTCTAATGAAGTTAATGGAAATTTTGCAATTTGCAGAAAGATCAAGTTTACTGTTTTTGTTCCATCTTACAACAGCAGATGATAGGAAAATATGATGGGAGTGATTCCAGGTCTCCTGAGTTAGTGGGCTCTTCAAATTAAAAAGTCAGTCCTATGCTATCAATACTGCTGCTAGAAAATGTGTTGAAAATGTTACATGCCTATAAGGTATTTCTTTCAAATGCTGGCAATTAAAAAAAAAAATTAAAAACATCAATCCAACACCTGACACTGTGGGTGCTGTTGGTTTGTCTATACCTCCTTCAGAAATGTTCATCTAGCTGGTAGCATGACAAGTGTCAGTGTTTTGAACATTCAGAAGATTTGATTTATTTTAATTACACGCTAGTTAGTGGGAGTCTTTTAATATGCTCAATGACACAAGTAGGACAGCAGAGCAGCAACTATTGTCTGGTAAAGGAAAGTGCTGAAAGAAAGGTGCTTTTGTGAAAAACTGTCGAGCCTGGGGGAAAAAAAAAAGAAAGTTGGCAGGAGACCCACTTCTAAATAGAAAGTACATTTAGTTCCTATTCATTTGATCAACTTTTTTTTAGGTGAAATGAGCATTGACTGCAGAATGTGCAGGGATGACAATGTGTGGGAACTTGGGCTGGAAGACAAGTCCTGAAGATGAGATTGATAAGGGAATTATACAGGAGAATCCTAAAGACTTCAGGTTTCCCCTCCTCCATAATTTTGCCCATTCTTCTGTCTGCACCAATCATTCAGAAGGGACCTTCTTCCATGAGTATTCATGTATATATGATGAGTTTGCTCTAAAAAAATATTTTAATGTTTAAAATATTAAAAAGGTTTATACGAATATGAATGCATCTGTCCATTTTGAAGTGACTAACATTGTCTCATTCTCCTTTGTGTTGGTTTAGTTATCTTCCTTAGAAGCCAAACACATGTTTGAAGAGTCTTGCTGAAGAGGATAGTCCTTTATGCAAGACAGCACACTACCTCTGCATGGACATGTAGTCAGGAATATTAGTTATGTGCATTTAAAAGGATGCACCAGGAACAAAATCTTTGCAGAAATATATTTCCCTTTTATTAGGAAAGCCTTCTATAGGCTTAATTATCATGGATAAAAAAAGCACACTGTTTCCCAGGGAAATACTACCCACTGATATCACAAGAATTCAGCCCTGCTTGAGTGCTAGGAGGTATGTTCTCAATGCACATATAATCGGGTCATTATCACCATGGTTATGAGATTTACCTGACTGAAAACTGTAGGCATTTGTCTCATTAATACCAAGTGTTATAGTTTATTTCTGAGAACTGAAAATCCTGCTGCCTAGTAAAACCTGTTCTGTAATAATCTTTGAAAACAAGGCACTTGAGAATAGCCTGCCTGGTTCATGTCAGATGGATTCACACATATTTTGTTACTGGTTCTTAGGGGGTTTTGGTTATTAAACAACTTTGTTCTGTGGTATTTTGCTTTGTGAGTTAGTGTTCTTTATGGACTGCAGGCCTAGCTCTTATAAAACAAGCATGTGGTTATGATGCTCTTTGCTCATATGCAATCACTTCTGGACTGTGCTAGCACCTTACCATACTCTTTGCATTTACATTTTATCTTTCCCTCTCCTGTTTTTGATTTATCTTTTATTGTACACTTTCAGACAAAACACTTTTCAGCTGTGATCTTGGGACTGAATATAATCACACTTCTCTGCTTGGAAGATAATTAAAGAAGTGCCATTACTTTTCCAGTTTTAGTTCTATTGTTCCTGAAACAGAAAATGTAAAATTGTCAGTGATTTCAGTAACACTTGGATCAAACCAGAATTAATATATTTGGAAATTCCCCCCCCCCCCATTTCCTTTTTTTCTAAAACTCCATTTGATCAGAAAATTTGACAGAAATTTGAGGTTTTCATTTATTAACTACGCAAATTTTTCTTCTGATTTACAATCTTTGTTGAGTAGGATTTGTACAGAGTATAAAAAAGCATATGTAACTACATCATTTTGACCTCTGATTAGAAGTGTTGGAGTTGGAAAGTTGGAGTTTGGATTATTTTTATCTGCTTTAGTGTTTCTTTGTTGTATATTGGGACTATACATTTCAATTTTCTTCTTGCAATGTATCTTGTATGCAGAAGCTAAGAGTACCAGGGCAAAGGAGTTGACAGAGGAAGGCTAGGGTACTTGGAAAAGTAAAAAAATGAATAATACAAATATATAGATTTGAGTGAAAATATAATGTTTGGAAAAGGTCTTTATTTATTGCTCTATTTACTGTTATTATTAGAACAATATTTTATTGCTTTCTGTAACAATCACGAATATCTGTAAGTCATCTCAAAATCTAACCATGCTCAGGTTTTTTCATATATCAAGTTTTCATTTAAATCAGTGGATTTATATAACCAGTCTCTAAAAAAGAAGTAAAAAAAGTCATTTAATGATGATTTTTCCCCATTCTGCCTCTTGGCACACCTAAATACATCAAGTGCTATCACTCCCATAATCAAAACAGTGGTAGTCTCTACCTATGTCTTGCATAGTCCAAATGAAGAATGAAGATGCATGAACAAAAAGGGGCACAATAATTACAAAGCTACTTACTAACTCTTCTGGTTTTGGCTGGGATAGAGTTAATTTTCTTCCTAGTAGCTGGTATAGTGCTGTGTTTTGGATTTAGTATGAGAATAATGTTGATAACGCACTAATGTTTTGGTTGTTGCTAAGTAGTGTTTACACTAGTCAAGGACTTTTCAGCTTCCCGTGCTCTACCGACTGAGAAGGCTGGAGGTGCACAA
>NW_008794093.1:828720-855441 GCF_000699145.1 Aptenodytes forsteri
ATTCTCTCCCCCATCCCACTGGGGTAGGGGGAGTGAGTGAATGGCTGTGTGGTGTTTAGCTGTCTGTTGGGTTAAACAAGAGTCCTTTTGGTGCCCAACGTGGGACACAAAGGGTTGAGATAATGACATATCTGACCAGAGTGTGTTAAAGGCAAATTTGTTATAAGCATTCATAATATTGGTTTAATAGTTGCTGGTCACAATGTTGACCAATTTACTCTCAAAGTTGTCATGCTTGCTCTTAAATTTGTGTTATGTAACACCTTACTTGCTGTATATGTTCCCTGTTGTGCTGTCTATCATCTCTGGGAGCTGGATCAAGGATACCATTTTGCTGCACTGTGTAACACTACTGGTTTATGATGTGGTAAAATTTTTGGTCGTGAGACTAATTTTTGTATTTGTACTTCTGCATTTGCACTCAGTATTGCCCTCATCTCTGTACCTCAGGAGTCACCTTTCGGAAACTATTAATAATTACACTTTTCACCTTTTCTCCTCGGGAACCAAACTATGGGGGAGACAGGGGAGGACACTTTCCTCCGCTCCTTCACCTTCCCTCCCAAGAGGCGGTCACACAGCAGACAGCTAACCACCACAGAGCCATTCGCTCACTCCCCCCCGCTCCCCAGTGGGATGGGGGAGAGAATCGGGAAACTAACCTTCCTTGTTTTGTGATTTCAGGAGGCATAAGAAGGGATAGGAATTATAAAATTGGCTTTATAGTTTCTACATTTCATATAACTTTATGAAGCTGCATTGCCTTATGCACAAATGGTTGAAAATAATAATAATATATGAAACAAAACAACATTAAAATAAATGTATCTTTAAATAAAGAATTGCATAGATAAATGCTGAGCATATTATTTCAGAACTAGAATAAAATTCATAACATTCACACTTCTTATTGATTTCTGGCTATTTATCTTATTTAACGTAGGTGACTGTCTTTGTTATTTTATAAACAGATCAGGATTCTGTATATGGGCTGGGGATACTACACAAAAATGAGATTTTAGAATTAAATTTTACATCACTTGTTGGGAGAGGGAGAGGACTGAAGGATCACAGGTAAATCAAAATTGTCATTCCAGCCATGTCCAAACCAAATCTGATGCCTATGCAAGGGTCTTTGTGCTGATTCAGGATGATTAAACAAAAAACACAGTAAATCTGGCCCTGGCATAAATATTAAAGACTAACAAATGTGTGTAGGGAATAGACATCCTGACTCCATCTCATTTCTTTGCACAGCTGACACTCTGTTAACAGGTTTGGCTGAAGCCAGTTCTGTGTGTCATCTCCATGGGCTGCTGGCATTGCAAAAGGTCTCCTTCTCCACTCTCAGGAACACGAGTTCAAAGTGACAGAAAGGTGCCAAGAGTTTGGAATAGCCTAAGATTTTATATTTACTTTGCAAAAGTGCAAGAGGTCTTGGAAAATGTGAAATCTCAGTGGTTTCAAGAATAGCATGATCCAGCTGCAGTCACCCACACCTTCTGGTGGTAGCACAGGCTGTAAGAGAGCCAGTCAATCCTAAACAACATGAACATTCATGGATTATTTTATCAAACTTTCATATTTCTTTCAAAACAGATTGTTAAAATAGTAAGCTTCCTTCTGTTTGTAAGAATTAATGTTAGCTGTCTGTTTCCATGTCAGTCGGTGGCTCAATGGAGGTGTGTATTTTGGAAATAAGCTCCTTGACCCCATAATTTAGGCTTATTCTGCAGGAGACCCAGAGCAGAATACAATACCTGAAGTAACAGAAAATAGAAGTGGTTGTGTTCAAAACTGAGGCAGATCACCAAATAAGGGTAAATGTGGACAGAACCTCTGAGAAGATAAAAGGAAGAAAGCTAAGAAGTTCCAGGACAGTGGCTAGGAGCAGTTTGGGAGGGGGTATGATAGAGGAATTGCTTGTAGTTTGGCAGTAAAGGAGGCTGGGATGATATCCCATGGCCAGCATTTCCTGCTATGGCTCTGTTTGTATTACTTTTAGTCCACTTTCACTTTCTTCTTTCTGCCTAGTCTATATAGGAGAAGGAACTACAAACCCATAAATTTTCTACAGCACTCAATCTAGTTTAAAAAAAGTGAGAACATGGTATACCCACCTACCCTAAGGGTTTGGTTTTTTTCCTTGACTCCCTATACAGACAAAAAAAACCAAAACTGGGGCGTTGCCTATTCTGCTATGGAGCTGCCTGCCTGCTCTCTGGGCACCACAACAGTGCTTCAAAAGATGCAGTGCTTCATTGGTGAGAAACTACATTAGACCCCTCACTTAGGATAACATTAAAAAAGAAATTTTACTTTGTAATTATTTTTTGACACTTAAGAATTATCTATATTATTCCATTGTCCCTTTTTTTTTTTTTTTTTTAATTCATTCATTTAACTAACTGCCTGTTTCCAAGCACAATCCTCAACTATTAAGCCAGAGCTCTACTTGTGGTGATTCTGTTTTGATCAATTTAGCTGTATTTTGATTCTGTGGTCATGGATTCAGTGATTACAATAAGCTGGATGTCTAGAAATTTATGTCTAATCTTGTCTTAGGCCTTTTTCTGATTAAAAATATCCCACCGCTACCACCATTATAAATACAGCTAATAAAAGGTTTTTACTTCTGAATCCTGCTGTGCTACACAAGAAAAGTCAAAGTTTTTTCCGTGGTTTCAGCAAGGAGTTGCCATGTACACAAGTTTCATCAGTGAAAATCACAGTCCTCATTTTTATGAATCACTTTTATTAAACTCATTCTAATTCCCATAGCTATGAAGAAATAAATTGTCTTTAGACTGTTGGTCAGCTAAAGTATTTGCAAGGATTCTCTGCAATAGAAATAGCACTCCCCAAAGTTTGTGGTACTGGTAAAACATTTGCAGTCATACTTTTCGTAATTAAAATGAGCTATTTCACCTTAATTAAGTCTGAAATGTTCCACCAGCTGAATTAACAGGAAACTTTATGAAACGAGCTTCTGAACTCCTCAGTCTGTTTTGAATAATACAGCAAATGCTTTTCCATTCCCTTACCATCAGGTAACAGAAACGCGGACTGGTCCTCTTGGCTGCAGTAACTATGACAACCTAGATTCTGTCAGCTCTGTTCTGGTTCAGAGTCCTGAAAATAAGATTCAGTTGCAAGGTATGTAGGTGCAATTTCATTAATTTGTTTTGGAACAGATGACATTTATCACACTATTTGTTTTTCTTTCTTCCGGCTCATAAAAGGTCATTTTCCTAATTTTTTTTTTTCTGTGTGCAATAAGTACATTCTAGACAAAGTCAAGGAAATGTCAGTAACTCATGTTGCCTTTGAAATGGAAAAAATTTCTGTACACATCAGAAAATAATTTGAATAATGCTGTTAACTTTTTACAGCCCTATTTAGCAACCACTTGCACACCTTTTAAACAGCCTGAATTCACATAGATTCCACCAAGCAGGGAATGACATTTAGTGTACTCAGCCGGCTTTGCACATACTGAATAGTAGCTTATACCTCATGCAGTCGTCCCACTGAAATGAATGGAGTCACCAGAGGAATAGGATATAGATTTTCAAAAACTTTAAATAATGAAGAGTCCAAAGGCTCCTCTTGGGAATTTTAAGAAAACCTGGAAGATTAGGCATCTCACTGATTAGAAAAATAATAGTAATTATATATTTAAAAAAAAAAGAAAAAGAAAAAAAGAGAGAGAAAGGAAAAGGAAAAGGAAAAGGAAAAGGAAAAGGAAAAGGAAAAGGAAAAGGAAAAGGAAAAGGAAAAGGAAAAGGAAAAGGAAAAGGAAAAGGAAAAGGAAAAGGAAAAAGAAAAGAGGCATCATTTCTAATTCATTTTTTGTTAATTCCAGTAAATGCATTTCCCAACCTGCATATTAGGTACATAAACATTTTTGAAAAACCAGCCTCTAGGGTATTAGGCCCTTAAGAATTGCTTTTTTCAGTTACACATGTAGCATGAACAACTTATTATTATTACTATGAAAACAGACTAAATTCTTTTTAATTTGTGTACTTGTGTATACCTCTGCATATATACGACAGAAGAATACAGTTCTTAATTTGCAGTTACAAATAGTTACCTGCAGTTACAGGTAGCTATACAATTATTTCCAGTTTTAAAAATTTTAATTTTAAAAAATTTCCAAATCAGTTGGACATATAGTGTGAAGTTGTTGCTGATTATTAAAAATGGCTGTCAGGGAAAGATAATCTTCTTGTTAAAAACATCCATGTGGGTTTTTTTCCCTTTTCTTTCTCTCTCCCCAGAATAGGTTAAAAGCCATAAAATCATACAATGATTTCAGAGACAGTATATATTTTTGAAGAAAAGAACTTTTCATTTCCACTGGGATGCAATGAAATGTCTCCAGAAATAATTTGTGATTTTTAATGGTCTCCAGCATATGCATGAAGTTTGTTAGTTAAAATATGGAAAATAATCTTTACATCCCTCAGACAGTGGTTTGACTCATGCCATTGGATTGTCATTATGAGAAATATGTTATCAGAACTGAGTGAACTATTTCATATTTATCATGGAAGAATTGAACAAGAATCAAGTTTGCTTACAGTTAGTTAAAATGTTTCTATATGAAATACTCATTCCCATCATTGGGATCATATAAAAAATTACCAAAATTTTCAGATGAGGAAGTCTAAATTTCTGGTCACAAATATTCTGAACTTTTGATTCACCTGTTCTGTGGTTCTGATACGTCAAAGTGACATGCTTTTGCAAGGCCTTTGCATGCAATGGCAGGGTAAAGTGTGAAAACACTTTGCAAAGGGATTTGCAACATAGCAGGAGTTTTGTGAAACACCATGGGAGCTAGGCTTTGCACCCTTTCTCCATGCTAAACCTTTAGTAGATTTAAGAATGTATTTTCTTTCTCAAGGTTTTATAGCCCTACCCATCACATCCAATTGACTGTCACTTAGCAATTAAATACCAATCTTATAAGAAATGAAATATCAGCTGAATTTTTTTTTTTCTAAAATTTCCTCCAACCTTATTTTTCCCATTCTTCTTAGTTTGTCTCTACAGAATCATGACGAGATAACTAGAGTTATTTAGACAAGCTATATCTTGTTGTGTCAAAGGCAACATTGAAAACAAGTCCAATACAGAATGGAAATGTTTACCTTCACACCTCTTTTTCTGATTATACTGTCTCTTTACTCTGTCTTTCAGGGCTTCTTTCTCTTCATCAGCACTCTCAAAATTTGCATTAGCTGCTGGTACCAAGATTATAATTCAGCTGCATGCCTCCCTACTGCAAAGCTCTTACTGCTGAGGCTGTTCATTCAGAAATTCTTTACAAGCAGAAGTTGATGTAATCTTTTCTTTCTGTTTTTGACAATCCCCCTGGAAAGAAATTATACCAGTAAATGCTCTATCTGATGAACACAGGTTACTAGTTAATGGAATGGATGTTCCATACTGAGAGGGAAATGTGAGGAATATATCTGAAATTAATTCTTAAGAGAGGAAATATATGACATAGTGCAAATGCTAGACAGATGTGTAAATTGTCCTAAAAAAGCCATATAGTTTCCTTTTTCATAATTTTTTTGTGTGTTTGTTTGTTACATAGGTTGGGGAAGCTGTTTGGCTTGAGCATTCCTTTGCATTTAATAACATAATACTTACTCTATTTCCTTCAGGTCTTCAGGTCATCCTGCCTGAGTATCTGCAAGAACATTTTGTCCAGGCAGCTCTGAGCTATATTGCCTGCAATTCAGAAGGGGAGTTCATCTGCAAGGACAATGACTGCTGGTGTCAGTGTGGTCCCAAATTCCCAGAGTGCAACTGTCCCTACATGGATATTCAAGCCATGGAAGAAAATCTGCTCCGCATAAGTGAGACTTGGAATGCATACAACAGTGAATTTGAAGAATCTGGTGAGATGTTTTATAAAATTTTTGTCTGTTTGGCTGTATCTCACAAAAAGTATTTATACAACAGACTCCATCTGAAATCTGCAGAATGGTTTGTACACCTAAAGGTGAACATACTTAAATGCATTCTGGATCTGAGTCTTAATTATTATAACATTCTGATAGGAAGTGTTGTCCTCACCTCGTGATGATCAGCGATCTATGTAATTACATTAGGATTTAGGCAGCTGTGTTTGAGTATGCTGTACTTTATGGAGTCCAGGGCTGTGAGGACCCGGTCCCTATTGGAGCAAGAAGTGTACTGGAGGAGGCAGAAAGCAGAACAAATGAGGAACAAAGTCAGGTTATACACAAGTTTCTCCTGTACTTCCCCTTTATCCTATCCCTCCAGTGATACCATGAAGCTGACATGGAGAGCGTAATCAACCCTTGATTTACCAAGTAGTTAATAGTTCATCCCATCATTGTTGGCAACTTGCTTCTTCATATGATTTCTGTTTAAACTGGACCTATCCATGTTGTCTCTACATGTTTGTGCCACATTGGTTTTCTTTAAAACATTGAGGTTTGTTTCATACATCATTTCACCTGTCCTTATCATCAGAACTTCTAGTCCCATAGAGAATGGGAACCACAGGTAAAATCAGCTTCTGAACAACTGCTTTCACAACTCACTCACTCAGTGATATCAGTAACAGCTGTCTAGCCAGATGGTGGGAAAAGCAAGGACAGCTCAGCAAATCTGGGAAAAATCACCAAGAAAAAAAAAAGAAATGAGGGAGGTAAGGAAGAAGCAGAAAAAAGCAAAAATCACAGTTTTTAATGAGTTGTGTTGGAGAAAGAGAACAAGTGAGTAAAAAAGAGAGGGAAAAAGACTATTCAGTGGTCATGGGAAGAGTATGGGAGAGAAGAAGAAATATCAGTACAATACTTAACTGTGAACAGTACGTTGTATATATTCATTTTTTATATTTGTTTTATTGTTAAAGACTGATTTCTCAATTCAGGGTTGAGAATTTCAAAAGACCCTATATCAGTTAAAATTTCAGTTGTTGTAACTTTTGGTGAGACCTGATGCCTAAATCTGAGTCTGTTTGAAGATCTCAGGCCCTTTTCCCAGCCCTGGTCTCACTTTTAACATAAAGATACCAGAACTTACAATATTTCTCCTTGGAGGATCACAGACTTCTCTGATTATAAAAGCATGAATTTATGTTTTGTTTTTATGTACATAAAAATGCGTTTTTCCAATGACTATTCTGACACCTTTAAGCATTTATGGAGTCATTATATCATTTACTACTTTGCAAACTAGGACAAGTGTATTGACTCTACAGAAGGGCACAGTTTTGTTTACCATATTTTGTCCTATTTGAATGGGATGTGATACTATTCAGTGCCTGAAGAATGTCATTTGATGACACCTATTTAACAGCAATTTTAGTTAAGGTGAAAGAGCACACATATCTGAATCTGTGGAGGATTCTTATAGCAAGCTGTATAGGGGTATCACATTACTTATGAGTTTGAATAATTGTCAGCTACATGTATAGTCCTATATTCAAGATTAAGACATGAATGTCAGGGGAAAAATGGTTAAGAGTTAAATTCTGTGCTTTTAAAAAAGTCTCTTTAGCTATGCTGTGTGAATCACTAAAATGGCAACTTCACATACATCTGTCAATTGGGTAATTGTTAGTAGGTGTGGTTACTAAAAAGTGTGAAATATAGATTATTAACATCATTAAGACATATGCCACACCCACTTGAATTATTTTTTTAGCCCTTGGATTATTTAAATCATTTTTAGTCTAATAAATATACAAAACATGACTTCCACATCTCATAGTAAGCTTAGAAAATCTCTGCTTTCAATTTATAAACTGTTTTGCATAAAGATGTTCATGGAAAGATAAGATAGGTAACCTTGTATGTGTATGGATCTGAAAAAAAGTTGGCATGTGAAATTTTGATAGATAGCTTAGTCATTGCCCATTCAACCTCCCTATATAAATCATATATTACCACCTGAACAGCTCTTCCAGTACTGTTACACATGGTGTGTAAGCATTTCTAACCACAGTGATTACTGAGACATATTCTGAAAAATTTAGAGCTTGTGCAATATTTAAACTATGAAAAACACTATTAACAAATATCAGCATGATCTGATTTATGTTAATAGCATGTTCAGAGAACAAAAGTGCCCTTTATTAAACAAAACTAATGTTTTAAATAGATATTTTATAACTTTGATGTGGGATATAAATCCTTCAGTCTTTGTCTAAATCAGTGTAAGTCAGCTTTTGAGATAAGAGTACGCTGTTTTACTCTAATCAATTTATAATAAAAATAAATCAGCTAGAAAAGAGTAGGGTAAAAGAAGGCCAGATTATTTAGTAATTTGGAGTCTGAGTAGACAAGGGACAGGATAATCCAGAGCACTAGCTACTGGCTCATGTAGTCTACTACTAACTGCAGATGAATGAATGAATGAATTCCATTCTTTGACACTATGAACTCCAGATTCAAGTAAAGTTAAATACAAGTGTATTAATTTTCTAACTTTTCTGCCTTCCAAGCCCTTTCTTACCTTACATATAACAAAACGGTCCTCTGAATCCAGAAACAAATTTTGTCCCCTAGTACAGACCTGTAAAACTTTCTGGGTTCACCTGGGGTCATGCACATTATCTGTGGACAGAATTTAGCCTAAAGAAGAAGAAGTAAATATTCTATTTAAGATGGTTTGTTTACTGTTGGTGTTATCTTTTCTTCTGTCTGTTCAAGATAAAACAACTTAGGAGGAATAGATTTTTTTAAAGAAAAAAATGGCAGGTCTTCAGTGCCTAAATCCCATTTGAAATCAATGGGTAGCTAAATTTAGTTTGTGTCTTTGACACTTTCCATCTGAATTTCCAGAAATAAAGAAAATAAAAAATAAAAAAGCAACAGGACTGTTTTCTCTACAGCCTACTGCTGTCTTCCAAATTAGGCATTTACATTATTGTTTTACTTTTTAAATCATGAGTTGCAAAAGAAAAATGTGTGTACCTAGTTAAAAGTCAAAGGTCCTGAACACTACAATTACAACTGCAAAAAGGTAATAATTTAGTATGACTGCTCTGTGCATACATGTTCAACTGCAACAAGTAATCATGTTAGATGAATGTAATGTTGGGTGAAATGAAAGCATGTACCACATCAGGAACCTCACAGAGTTCAACAAGGAGAATTCCAAAGGCCTGCACCTGGGGAGTCCTGCACCAGGCACCAGGACATGCTGGGGGCCACCCAGCTGGAAAGCAGCTTGGCAGAAAAGGACCTGGGGGTTGGGGTTGGACACCAGGTTGACCATGAGCCAGCAATGTGCCCTTGCAGCAAAGAAGGCTGATGGTATCCTGGGCTACATTAGGAGGAGTATTGCCAGCAGGTTGAGTGAGAGGATCCATCCCTTCTCCTCAGCACTGGTGAGGCCACACCTGGTGTACTGTCCAGGTCTGGGCTCCTCAGTACAAGAGAGACATGGACATATTGGAGAGAGTCCTCAAAGGTGTTGAAGGGTCTGGAGCATCTCTCGTATGAGGAAAGGCCGAGAGAACTGGGACTCTTCAGCCTGGAAAAGAGAAGGCTCAAGGGGGATCTTACCAATGTAGATAAATACCTGAAGGGAGGGTGTGAAGAAGATGGAGCCAGGCTCATTTCAGTGGTGCCTAGTGACAGGACCAGAGGCAGTGGGCCCAAACTGAAACACAGGAGGCTTCATCTGAACATCAGGAAACACTTTTTCACTGTGAGGGTAACTAAGCACTGGCACAGGTTGCCCAGGGAGATTGTGGAGTCTCCTTCCTTGGAGATATTCAAGAACATCTGGACACAATCCTAGACAACTGGATCTGGGTGGCCCTGCTTGTGCAGGGGTTTGGACCAGAGGTCCTTTCCCACCTCAACCATTCTGTTACTCTGTGATCAAAGAATTTTCCTGGTTTTCACATAGGAGGACTCTGGTCTGTAATTTGAGTTTACTGGTAGTGACAATTTTATTTTGAGCAACTGTGATTATTATAGATTAGATGATCAAAAATATTCTAGTTCAGAATGTGTCATTCATCGTTATGTGCAGATTTCATCTCACTCAGTCTCTTCTGGCACCATTTAACTACGCAAATTTCATTTTAGAGGACATGAAGCAGTATGTTATTTATCTCTCAGTAAATTCGAATGCCTTTTTCATCTCTCTAGCTGCTCTCCAGCAATACATACTTGATCACTACTAGCTCAATGAGCTTCATATAACCTCTTAATATCACGGTATGTACTAAGTTCTCAAAGAAATTGCAAGAGCTGCTTTAGATCGTTCACTCTGAACCATCTGCTTATTCTTTATCATATCTTGCGGTTTCCAGACTCAGCTTCTACCCTTGCAAATGAGCAGCTGTTTCCTTATCAAAAATCCATACTAAAGCTGTTCAAACTTTATTAACAAATTTCATTAGTTTTTTGAGGCCTTTGGCTGAATTAATGTGTAAGCAAATTTCTCTCCGGGAACATCATTCCAAGAAGCTGTGTTCTTATCACCTAAAACATGGCCTAAAAATATAACCTCTAGTGGAATCAAGCAGTGTTTCATTTACCCTTTCTTAATATGCATGAAACTAGCCTTTCACAGGAATTTATAGCCTAAAAGGACAACTAGATAATCTAGTTGTCCTGTTGTTATCACAAGCCACTAAGTTTCACTGAGATTCCAGAATATGGAATACACCTACATTAGTTAGATTAAAGCACTGCAATCTTCACTAGTATGCCTGTAGCCTGCCCCACCTTTTCAATGTGTTGCTCTTTTAATATTGCCAATTTTCCTGTACCCCTTCTGCCCCTAATACTAGGACCATGTACTTGTCCAAGCTCCTCCTCCTACCTCATCCTCTCAGTAAACTTTATCTTTCCATTTCAGGAAAAAGCTTTGACCTAAGCACTCAAATGCTAATTAGTTTCACACAGTAAAGAGTGTCAAAAGATTCCTTGAAAAAATTCTCCAATTTTTGAAGTATGGAGGATTTTCACAGCTTATGGTTACAGCAGTGTTGAAGATGGTGTTAGTGAGTATGTTGTCTTGTCACACATCACTGATTTTGGAAGTTTTTGGGACTCTCTTGGCAAGACTTAATGTACAAAGAAGCAAATTATAATATGCAACTCTGTCAACGACCGACTGGCAATTTAGCATTTTACAGAGATTATTACACATTGCTCTAAAACACATGAAAGGCATGAAGACCCATAAAAACATCCACAGGCTCTGGATTCTGACAGCAAAGATAAGAATATGATCGTGCATTGTCTGTACCATAATCCTGGTGTGGTTGGCTGCTGAGTGCCTTTGGAAATCTGGCCACTTCATTTAAACAATTTAAATGACAGCAATTTTCTTTTAAGGTGGTCTGCTCAGTGACATCTAAAAGAAATTTGTAGCAGTCCATGTTGCAACTTAATTTCATTTTTCTAAATTAAAAAGGCTATTAAAATAAATAAGGACATGTATAATAGGGTTGCTCAAACAATAGAAGATGGCAAAAGTGCATTTTCATAATTTCTTTTTTTATCACTAGCATTTATCAGATCTCCTGGAAACATGAAAGTAAAAACTTCCATCCAGGCATTTATTTTCACATAGCTCACATGCAATGGCAAGCTTGCTGCCTTGTATTTACATATTTCCCAAGTGCTGAGCAGTTGATTTTTTTTTTTCCCCTTGAAGGCAACAAAATCTCTTTTGGAATATTTCCTTGAAAGGCATGGGATGAGGAGATGTGCAACAAATATTGCGAGGTTTAATTTCAAAGTAGCTTTGAAATTGAAAACTTATTCTTTCAAATATTTAGTTTAAATACAAAATACTATGGAAGGAAATAGCACGCCTACAACAAATGAGAAAAAAATTTACTGTCAGAGTTGGGCTTAAATATGATTCAGTGAAGCACTGAAATATGTGCTTATTTTAATAATTTGTGGTCCACTAACTTTATAGATTTGACTTGTGTGCTTAAATGTTCAGCACCAGCTTAAATAGATCAGAGCCAGAGCCATCTAGGACCTTAAAGAACTTGGCCCACTGAACACAAAAACTGTTTATGCTACAAGACATGTGACTTCACAGGTGTAATTAAACATCAAAAGTCATCCTGTAAATATTTTGAAATGTATCCTTGTACAGCTTTAAAAGACACACTTCTCAAAATGTGGAGTTTGGTTTTTTCAATCACTTCTGTATCTGCTTAATAGAGATATTTCAAAAGGTAAATTTCAGTATTGTAGAAAGTGCAAGTGGTATAAGTACAGCCAAAGTAAATTGATATTAACTTTCATATTAATATTTGCTGAAACTGTTTTTCACTGTGCATCCGTCCTCCATCATTGCTTTGATTGCAAAGTACTAGCTGAACTGAATTGCTGTTGCAAGCCATTTCTTCTTAAATCCCTGGATTCACTGGATTTGGACTTCATATCTAATGTATTTTATAATTCCCTAATAACTCCAGGATGTCTTGCTATTGAGCATTGGTTACCCTTTACATGTACTGACTTAAAATCATCTGAAAACATCCACAGTTTTGAAAAGTTCACTTTAAAATTATATCTGAACCCTCAGTTAATGTATAGCACTACATAGAAGTTACCAAAGTTTTCTTGTTTGCATCAGCATAGGTTGCTTTTGGGACTTTAGAGTCCTGCTTCCTCAGTTCAATTCTATTTTTCCATTTTTTTATAATGATTGAATTAATGATGTTCCCAAAATCCCTTGTATAAAATAATTGGATTTAAGGGTTGAAGAAAACAGGTCTAATAGAGGAGATGATAAGCTTATTACTGAATTAAATGTCAGTAATACTGAAGATGAGGAAGTTCAGGCAACCCACCCTTTTTTGGGGGGTAACATTTGCATCTTATATAATTAATTTTATGTAAAATCTACAGAAAGTAATAGGAGAGATCATCTCTACCATTCTATAATCTTCAGTAAGATTTAGAGAATTATCCATTTAATAGTGTCACGAATTTATGTCTCCATCTTCAAAATTGCAAAATGTCATAGTAGTGGAAAACCACCATATTTTGATGATACACTTTCAGAACTGTCTCCCTTCTCCTTCAGTTCATATTTTCCTATATGAAATATGAGCATACTGTAAAATGCCATCTTTGAAACAAGAAAGGCTCTTTCCACTAAGCACATCTACTTCCCAGATCTGTAAATCTGTTTTATTAAAACCAAGCACAACAGAAGCCCAAAGCTGGTCTTGGAAAAAGTGAAGAATTGGTGTTCTCTTACTCTTTAAGTTAATCTAAACCTTAATGAATTGAAACTCATATGGAAACTTGGCCAATATTTTTACTCTTGAATATTACTAAAAGCTAGAATGTGTTTCAATTCACACTTTTCATTTTGGGATTGGTGGTGGTCTTGCTGTATAGACATCTGAGTCATGACTTCTCAAAAGATTGACTAACAATTTGTAGTCACATTACATGTCTCTATAAAATAGCACTGTGTGCTGACTCCAGGCTTCAAAACTGTTCTACTGTTTCTTGTGAAAGATGAAGATCCCTATTCTCACAGTGAAGGTGGTTTCCAATATCCAGGCTGCAAACCATGGTAAAATACAGTAAAATCAAGACTGGAAATTACAATTGGCACTGACGTGGAAGTGCAGATGCTCAGGGGAAAATTCTTTACACCTTCTGCTAGCCTTATGAATTTGCTACAGATGGGCAGCATTGCCTTTATGATTAATGAGGCTGTAAAGAAGCTGTAAAGGAGGAACTCTAAGATTGTTCCAAAGTCAGAGACCGGGTATGACAGTCATACAGTCAATCAATACATACATCCATAGCGAGTGATCATATTTGATCCCAAAATGTACGCAAATCTCTTAACATGTCTCAGGAAAGAGAATTTTACAGTCATTATTCTTCCATGTAGAGACTTTTAGAGGCTGAGCACATAGTAATACATCTGTTGAGTTTTTTTCTTTCAGTCGTTTTGAGTAACAATTAAAAAATAGCAGATGTAACCAAAATAATCAGACTTACTTAATTTGCTAAAAAAAATTTATGCTTAAATAATGCAGACACAAAACTAGTCACTTAAACAAAATGTAAAGTTAAATCTATAGCTTAGATTTAAATAGATTAAAGTTAAAATAAAAATAAATTAAATAATGTAAATAAATGTAAATAGATTGTCCAGTGCTGAAGACAGAAATCTTAGATGTCTGGTTGACAGAATGAATTATGATGAAAGCCAATGACAAATCCAAATCTTCAAGATTAAATGTGAATCACAGCATAAAGACACAGGAAACCTGGGGGAAAGAAGTTTGCATCATCAGATAAGTACTAGCTTTTTCATCATTTCATATACTGTTGCCAGCTGAAGTTCTGAAATCATCTTAATTATGCAATTTATTAATAATTATGAAATATTAATATCTCCCAGCAGTGCATTAAGGAATGCAACCAGTGTCTCTCATGCGGTTCATATTCTTTTAATTATGAAATATATTAATATCTCCCAGCAGTGCATTAAGGAATGCAACCAGTGTCTCTCATGCGGTTCATTCTTTCTCCTCCTCTTCATCAGACAAACATTTTAAAATATCACTGTGATTATGTGTCAGGTTCTTTCTGATGGATGGCTCCAGCAAAACTACAGTAAGTCTGCATTTAGTCTGTGATGTTTAACCTTAACAATCCCTCTATTTAGTCAGAAAAAAAATAATATAACTTTGTTTGACATCCCAATAATTCACAGATTTTTGCTATTCCTCTGGCGTGAATTCTTTCTAAAAACTGCTTTGCAAAAGTGGGCACCATGGGATTCCTTTTTATTGCCTCTCACTATCTTCAAATCAAAGTCACCTAGCTGACAAGTAAAAAGGTAATTTTTCCCAGCTGCCAAACCTGCAGATTGACTACATCATGCAGACATCAACCCGGGTTCTAACCTTCTCCCTTTTTACCAGCAGTAATGACAACCCTAAGATCTAAACAATAACTCCTGTGTAAACTACAGTGATGTTGTTTTAAAAATGTTTAGACTGTTTTTTAATCACTAGGTAAAAATTATCTTGGTGTTTGTAGGGTTCCCTATGATCCTTCTAGTACAGGAGAAAAAAAAAAAGAAAAAAAAAAAAGAAACTGCATTCTAAGATAGATATTTTAAAACATAGTTAATGTACCAAATGTCTCATTTACACCTGTTCCAAATTACTAAAAGTGAATAAAAAGGCAGAAGGTAACTGCAGGTTTAATTTGGAAATGTCAGTTTAAACATAGATGTTGCTATATGTACACTCTGATCAGAAGAAACTTCTTGCAATTATAATGGAAGAAAAGTGCCCAGACTGACTTTCAGACTCTATGTTGAGATTCCAAGTCTTAAATAACATTGCAAGATGATTAGGTTTGATTTGGCATCACAGACAGACTGTAAATTAGAGTCCTGCACTGTCATTTGCAGTGAAGACAGTTTCCACTAGAAGTTCTCTCTTACCACAGTCCAGTGACATATTACTGCTTTTCCAATTACAGTGTTTCAATTCAAATGCATGTAGCATAAGCTTAAAAATGAAATCTAGAACTAAAACTGAATACTGGAGGATATCTTCAATTTATAAAATCAACAAATTTAACCTTGCTTCTCTAATAAGCTTTGTTTTCATTGATTCAGAAGGATGAGAGAATGTACCTGTCAAAGGGCCCTTGCGAGCTCATTGTACACGGTACACACAAGACGTGATTGCACAGGTCATTCAGATAGCACAGTCTGTCTCTCTGTTGACCAGAATAGACCGATTACGATGCAAAGTGAGTCTCATTTGAAATCTTAATTGAAAGACTCCTTGTGAAAAGTCTGAACAGACTCACTGGCAGTTGAAGGTGCTTTTTAATCACTGAGAATGAAGTCTTCAATCAATATGGTTCAAACTATTTGCCCCTGAGCAGTAGAGCAGTGGTTTTCTTTAAAACGGTGCTTACAGCTTCAGGCTCAAGGCCAAGAAAACTTAGCCCCCTGAGTTCTTAATATAATTATTGTTTTCTTTATTATCTTGCAAGGGTGTTAATTTGCATCCCAGTAATTAACTTCCCTATGTGGTTGACAGGAAGTTTAATCAATAGCATGAACAGGTACACCAACTGTCATTCCCTCTGTGACCAATACTCCCCTCCCCACCCCTCCCACCCCTGTGGAAGTGTCACTGTTTTAATAAAATTAACAGGTGGGATGTGCATAATTTCTTCAGAGAGTCAGTGTCTAAATTGTTCATCTCCTACTCCAAAAATGAAGGTACATCCAATCAGGTCCTGTCAATATAATTGCCTCTGTTCCAAAACTAAAAACATATATGACTCCTGCTAAAGCAGCACCTGGCAAATCAACTTATTAAAGTTTTACATGGCGTTGCATTCTCAGACACTTTAAACGTTGTGATGACATTGTAATAAAAGAAGGAGCAGAAGGCTTGATCTAATATAATTCTGCTTATGTCCACCATGTACAGGACATAATATAATTCCCTTCAAAGCTAGTGACAAAAAGCCTCATTCTTGGTGGAATTCCAATCTGCCTTGGCAGCTTTGGACTTTCTTAAGAGGGATGTCATTCCGTGGCCTCCCTTTTCTTATAGGGCAGTGTTGTCTGTTCTGATTCATAGCTTCTTAAATCTTTTGTAAGAGCTTAACACTGGTTATTTACTTCAATGTGTTTTCCAAGAACACTTTTCGATTTCACTCATTCTCTTCCCTGAATTATCCTTCTGTCATGCATTACACGTTTATTTACCTTACCAAGTTTTCAAACTGCAGGAGTTACCAGCATGACCAAGAACAAGTAAGATAACTTTTGGGGTGACAGAGGTTATGTCTAAATCTACACATAAGAATTATGTCCTATGCATTATGTGCATTTATAGTGCTGTAGAAAGACAATAATAGCTAGCACTAGATAGAAATTGGAACATCCATGCTGCAGGAATACTTGTAAACCACGTTGAAATGATCAGAGTGTTTACAAAAAAATCCAGAATAACCCATAGATAAATTTCTGAGAAATTTTTCTTAAAAGCTTACAATGAATTCCAAGGGACATTCATTTGAAGGGTAGTGATACAAACATTTTTAAGAGAGTAATGAACCAAAATTACACTTTAAAGAAAAACTGACAGGATGAAGGGAATGTCCTTCAAACTTTGGGATTTACACAGACAGCTGTTAGAGTGAGGCTTTTGGTTTCTGAAAAGTGAACTTGCTGTCAAGGTCATATTTAGATTGAGAATAAGAAACAAGTCACTTCTTGATTATAGGAAATGTGAGTCCTTTCAGCTTGCAGCAGAGTCTAGGGAAGGTTATTATCTCCTGCCTAGTAAAACTTCAGAATTAATCCATAATTTGTGGGATGATATTCTATCTTTACTACCAATTTTGACTCTGCAACTTTTTCCTCTTTGTCTGGGCACCAAGAGAGTCACAAGGCTTGTGAGGGGAGTATCTGTGGTTTCCTGTTCCTATAACAGGTTGACATTACTTGCATTAACTATATATATATTAAAAATGTACATATATATATACATGCCTATATATATAAACATATGTAACATATATGTAAAATCAGTTGTATTGTAACATTTGCATAAGGTTCCTCAGAAAATATATGTTAATGAAGGATCAGATGATCTCTGTTCCCCACCAATTCCACCTTCACCTATGCTGATGCTTAGCCCTCTTCTTTCCTCCTTGCAAAGCCTAGGGTTTAGAGGAGCTATCTCTGCAGCATTCCTCACTTCAAAAAAGAAAGCCAACAGAAAAAATCCCACAAACCTACTCCACTGCAAGAATCAAAAATTTTCTTCCCCTGAGGCTTACAAAGCAGCTAGATTGTACCAGTTCAAATAGCCTGTCCAATATTAATTGTTGAGCTTCTCTCCTCCTTCATATGCAGTCCATATCTTCCAGAGCACATACATTTCCTTCCTTCTCTTTGTCCTTCAGAAAGTCTAGAGGAGAGTTCATTTGCTTTGGAGAAGCAAATGCTTTAATTATAGGGAGAGATGAATGATTTAGCCTAGATGTGGGGTGGGGAAGGAAAATTCAGCTTTACTATCTTTTCTGTGAAGAAATAAGGTTATTTCAAACTGCAGTCTTATGCTTCTTTGAATTGGATTATTTTCAAACATATATTTCTTGGCACACAGCTGCTACTTCTTTGACAAATTAAGTAATGCATCATGAACAACTAAAATTCATTGCAACATAAAAACAAGTCTACGTTCATTTTAGTACTTTGTTTTCTCCAGGCTTTTGAATCATAGTGGGATATTTAAAAAAACATATATCTTTTGTAAATCTCTTTAATAATATCTACACAATATTGAGGCAGCATTTTATTGAACAGCAACCGTATCTAACCATTTGAAATGCAGGTCTTACTGCTTTTTATTCTCTCAGACTACCAGCTTTGTGGTTTGAGGTTTCAATTTACAGCTGACACTGGTATTTGACTTGCTATCATATTTATTGCCCTGATTACAATTAAAAACATTGTTATGGGAAAGGAACCATGGTCATATTGTTAGAGTAGAAGGTTTTTCACATACAGTACAGTTATGTAAAAAGTGTGATAGTTATGTAAAAAGTGTGATAAACTGTTGGGGATTATGACATCTTTCCTCCCAGAACTCTTGCTCCTCACACTAATTGAAGCTACCATGGAGGACTCCAGGGAGGATGCAGTTGCTTGGAGCCATAAGCAAATTTATTATTTGTAATACATGGCAACAATTAAATTTGGGGTCTATTGTGCTAACTGCCCCATAAAGATATAATAAGACAGGCTCTTCTCTGAAGAACTTGCTGCCTAAACAGAAAAGACAGTTGAAGTGTAGCAGAGATAAGGATTTATTTACAAAATATTACAAAATTTTGAGGTAGCTGTTTTGAAAAAAAAACACAGAATATTACAACATTTTGAGGTAGCTGTTTTGAAAAAAAAACAGGAATAATCTTTCAATAATTGCAAAATTATGCTTTTTTTGACAGAATACAGTAAAGTGCTTTGACCTTAATTTTGAAATGATTATTCATTTTGTCATTTCTTGCTTTATAACTTTCATGTTATAATATGAAGTTAAAGGTTGACATAAAAATGTAAATTTTCTGTTCTGTCAAGGTGAAGTATTTTGACTGATTCAAAGTAAAGTAAAAAAAGAAAACCTTGCAATGTTCTTTTTAGAGGATTTCAGAGAAATTAGAAGCATTTGGAGAATTTCAGAGAATTTCAAAAGATTTAGGTTGCATTCTAATTTTGGAATGCTAAAAATCCTTTCACAAAATGGATTTTCTATGCTGTGCACAGTTCCACTTAAGAGCCTTCTTTGTTGTGAAATGAATAGTTTTAGCAGCTTTCCTTAGCTTTTGTGTGAAATTAATTGGTAGTCTTCTTTCCAGCTTCTAACCTATAACAAAAATAAACCAATATTTATATTAAATAGTAGGCTTATTTACAGCATCAGCAGATAAGGTCAACACTGAAACGGGCACAGAGTTTAAGCAAATTGGCAGAGCAGGGTTGGATGGCTTGCTTTGCCTGCTCTGTGTCATTTTTTCTGTAGGTAAATAGATTGCTGGAGTTAGTAGAGATATTTCCTTAGTGTTTTTCAATGAAAGCTTTTGGTCTGAATATTTCTTGTTGTCTCTGACTGTTGCTCATTTTCCTTATGCAATATTATCTGCTTATTTTGGCTTGCTTTTAGAATGAATTATGCCAAAGGAAGGCTGGAGTCATATTAAAACCAGGTGTAGACAAATGATTAGCATAGACAAGGAAACAGGTTATTTGGAAAAAAAGGCCACACCCCAACTGAACTAAAACTGCAGCTGAAATTTCTCATTTAATGTAAAGTTCCAAGTTCCTCAAGTAGTTTTTCCTCTGACAGGCAGGAATCTGGAAAGGCATTATTACAAGCACTTGCCTTTGGAACATCATCTCATGAATCACTCCTCAGAGAGGGAATAGTATTCCCTCTGCAAAGCACTGGGGAAGATGAAAAAAAGAGATAGGATCTTCACAGAGACCCTGCAGAGCCAGGCATCTGAACCCTTAGCTGTAACATGATGGGCAGCCGGAGTTTGTACTCCATCAAGTGGCAAATGCAGACTGTCAAGGTGGGGGAACAGGAGGCTAGTGACTTCTGGCACTAGGAAGACGGCTCCTTTTCCACCTGTAGATCTGTGACTGCAGAATAAGTTCAGTGTCCTGGGGAGCCATCAGAGTCAGCCAAGCTTGACCCACATGTAAGCACTAAAATGCAGTGGGTAACAGCATTAGAAGATGGAGGTCCCCTTTTGCCGACCTGACCTGCTCTCTGGGGAGGTTTTCTAGGGACTTTGACCTGGGAAGTTGAGGCTAGACTGCTGGAGCTCATTTGGCTCATCGTAGACTATTATCCCTTGCTGCTCATCCATGTGAACACCAACAATACTGCCAGAGGAGAGCTGGAGTGTGTCAAGAGTGACTACATGGCTCGGGCCCATGTGGTGTCTTCTTGGTCCTACTAAGAAAAGGGAAAAAATCTTTCTCAGGAATACATAGTGCAGGGTGATAGTAACAAGAGTAATGATAAAACAGGGCAAATGGAAATCCACCTCAAATATGCCTACTCAAATGCACTCAACATGTGAAATGAGTAGAATGAACCAGAGCTCTGCATGAGGGCACAGAGGAACAACATTGTTACAATAGCAGAGACAGCATGGGACAGCTTGCCTGACTGCGATACTGTGAAGGATGGATACAAGTTCAGCAGGAAAGACAGGCAGGGATGAAGAGAAGGGTAGTTGCCCTCTATGTTAATGAGTAGCTCGATGTATGGAGCTCTGCTATGGGATGGACAACAGGGATGAGAGCTTGTGGGTCAGGGTGAGAGGAGAGGCCAGCAAGGGTGACATTTCAGTGGGTGTGTGTTACAGACCACCCGGTCAATATGAGGAACTGGATGAAGCCTTCCTTAAGCAACTCAAGGATATGTCTGGATCACAGACCCTGTTTCTCGTGGGGAACTTTAACCTCCCTGACATCTGCTGAAAAGATGACACTGTGGGACATAAGCAGTCAAGGAAGTTTTTGGAGGGTGTCAGGAATAACCTCTTGATACAGATACTGGATGGATCAACAGGAGTGACACAGAGCTGGACTGGCTATTCCCTAACAAGGAAGTGCTGTTTGAGGATAGGATAATCAATGGCAACCTTGGCTGTAGAGGACATGAAATAGTGGTGTTGAGGATCTGGAAAGGAGTGGGTAAGGAGAGCAACCGAATATAGATCTGGGCTTCACAAAAGCAGTCTTCACCTACTTCTGGGAACTGGTAGGTGGTATTCCCTCTGAGGCAGCTCTGAAGACAAAGGAGCTCTGGAAATCTGGCCAGGTTTTAAGGACAACATCCTCCAAGCATAAGAACTGTCCATCCTGACACTCAGGAAAATATGTAGATATACTGGGGAACCAGCTTTGCTAAGTGGGGAACTCAGAGTTCCAAAGCAAAAAGGCAACATACAGGAGGTGCAAACAGGGACAAGCTACCAAGGAAAAATTCAGAAACATTGCCCAGACAGTTAGAGGTGGTGATAGGAAAACCTAGAACCAATGCTTACAAGGGATGTCAAGAGCAACAAAAAAAGCTTCTATAGTTGCCTTCATGGTAAAAGATTGAACAAGGAAATGTGAGCCTGCTGCTGAACAGGTTGAGTGATTTAGTGATTTATTTATTTCAGCATAAACAGATAAAGCAGAGGTACTCAATGCCTTCTTTGCCCTCAGTCTTCACCAACAAATATCCCAGGTCCTTGAGCTTAGTAAGGGGATTCAAGGGGATGAAGAGCTACCAGCAGTGAGTAATGGTGGAATCAAGGGTTATTTGAGAGAACTTGACTCATGGTAGTCCATGGGATTCAACAGACTGTATCTGTGGGTTTTAGGAGAGCTGGATGATATCCCTGTGTCGTGGTTTAACCTCAGCCGGCAACTAAGCACCACACAGCCGCTCGCTCACTCCCCCCCACTGGGATGGGGGAGAGAATTGGAAGGGTAAAAATGAGAAAACTTGTGGGTTGAGATAAAGACAGTTTAATAGGTAAAGCAAAAGCCGCGCACGCAAGCAAAGCAAAACAAGGAATTCATTCACTACTTCCCATCGGTAGGCAGGTGTTCAGCCATCTCCAGGAAAGCAGGGCTCCATCACACGTAACGGTTACTTGGGAAGATAAACGCCATCACTCCAAACGTCCCCCTCTTCCTTCTTCTTCCCCCAGCTTTATATACTGACCATGATGTCACATGGTATGGAATATCAATGTCCTGCCAAAACCAGGACACCCTGTAAGGCCTCTCTCTCTGTTAGTTTTGAAAGATCATGGAGACTGGGAATATCCCTGATGACTGGAGAAAGGCAAATATTATGCCAATCATCAAAAAAGTCTGAAAGGATGATCCAGGGAACTACTGATTGATCAGCTTCACTTTGGTCCCTGGGAAAATCATGGATTGAGTCCTCTTGGACCACATTTCTGGAGATGTATTTGGTTTATGTGGCAAGGTTTTGGTAGTGGGGGTGCTGCAGGGTTGGCCTGTTTTGAGAAGACACCAAGTGCTGCCCCTGTGTCAGACAGAGCCAGTGCCAGCCGGTGCCAAAACAGACCAACCACTGCCCAAAGCTGAGCTTATCAGTGACACTGGTGGTGTCTCTGTGATAGCATATTTAAGAAAGGGTAAAAAACAGCAGCTGTGAGACAGAGGAGGGAGAAAATGTGAGAGAAACAGCCCTGCAGACACCAAGATTGGTGAAGAAGGAGATTCACCTGCAGCCTGTGGAGAAGACCATGGTGAAGCAGGTTGTCCCCCTGCAGCCCACTGAGGATCACAGTGGAGCAGATATCCACACTACAGCCCATGGAGGACCGCACTCCACAGCACGTGGAGATGCACTGAAGAAAATTGCAGCCCATGGAGAGAAACCCATGCAGGAGCAGGTTTTCTGGTAGGACCTGTGGCCTGTGGGGGACCCATGCTAGAGCAGTGTTTTCTTGAAGGACTGTACCCTGTGGATAGGACCCATGCTGGAGCAGTTCATGAAGGACTGTATCCTCTGGGAGGGACCCCATGCTGCAGTAAAGGAACAGCATGAAGAGGAAAGAGTGGCAAAGATGAAGTCTTATGAACTGACTGCAATCCCCATTCTTCATCCCCCTGCACTGTTCCTGGGGGAGAGGACGTAGAAGAGTTGGGAATGTAAGGAGTGAAGTTGAGCCTTGGAAGAAGAAAGGGCTGGGGGGAAGGTGTTTTTAGTTTTGTCTTTTTTTCTCACTATCCTACTCTACTTTTAATTGGCAATAAATTAATCTTCCCCAAGTTGAGTCAGTTTTGCCCATGTTGGTAATTGGTGATATCCCTGTCCTTATTTCAACCCATGAGCTTTTTCATCTTATTTTCTCACCCTGTCCTGTTGAGGAGGGGGAGTGAGAGAGAAGCTGGGTGGGCATCTGGCAGCCAGCCAAGGTTAAGCTAGCACAAAGAACATGAGGGAGAAGATGGTGACTGGGTAAATCATGTCTGACTCACCTCATTCTCTCTATGATAAAATGCTGTTATGGATGAGTGGAGAGCAATGGATGTCATTTACCTCAGTTTTAGCAAGACTCTAGACATGGAATCTGGCCATGTAACAGGATTTTTACCCCTCTGTTTGTCCTTCCATCCAGACCACTGTATTTTAACATGAATACCAGAATATTGTGGGAGACAGAGTGTAAGGTTACTGGGTCACATATCCTACCTGAAGACCAGTGGCAGGTGGAATACAGCAAGGGTCTATCCCAGGACTTGCTCTGTTTACCTTCTTTAGCAATGACCTGGAGAAGGCATTGAAGTGCACTCTCATCAAGTTTGCAGACGATACCAGTTTAAGAGAGGGGGATGGGAACCAGGTGATATGCTCAAAACCAGAGCTGCCATCCAGGGGGACGTGGACAGGCTGGTGGAATGGGACAACAGGAACCTGATGAAGTTCAACAAGGACAAATGCAAAGCTCTGCCCTAGGTAGGCAAAGCCCCAGCAGCAATCCAGGCTGGACCTGCTTGGCCAGGAGCAGCTCTGCAGGAAATTTCCTGGGGCCTGTTGGCAACGAGTGGAGAGGAGCATGTAGTGGCCTGATAGCATGAAGGGCAGTGGCATCCTGGGTGGTACAAACAGGAGCATGGCCAGGAGATCAAGGAGGGGATTAGCCTCAGTACTTGTTAGACCACATTCAGATACTGCATCCAGTTTTGGACTCCACAGTACAGGAAAGGCATTGGCAAACTGGAGCGTGGTCAGTGATGTCCCCAGAGTGGTTGGGGCTGGAGCACCCGCCCTGGGAGGAAAAGCCATGGGAGGAGGGCTTGGTCAGCCTTGAGCATGGAGGCTTCAGGGGACTCAAAGCAGACACCTTGTCTGCAGGGACAGGATCAAGAAGACAGAGCCAGGCTCTGTATGGTGAGAAGCAACCGACATAAACTGAAACAAGATAGGTTCAGACTGGAGATATGGAGAAACTTTTTCTCCATGAGGGCAACTGAGTCTTGGCTACCCAGAGAGGTTGTGCTGTCTCCACCCACAGTTTCCAAGACTCGAGTAGACCAAACCCCAAGCAACCTTGATCTGATGTCAGAGATGATCTACTTGGAGCAAGAGGTTGGACTAGAGACTGCCTAAGGTCACATCGAGCCTGAATTGACATCTGATCCTATAATTATGTTTTAAGAAGGGAGACGGCTTCCCAAAACAGTAGTGGTCTATAAAGAGTAGTGATCATTTGCAAGTAATTCTCATTATAAGAATGAGAAAAGATGAAATGCAATGTAGAACATGAATTCACTTCAGATAATTTTGAAATTGTATGAAAAGCTCTCATTGGGACTAGCATATCAGACTACATAATTTTTTGTTCAGACATATAGTATCACACCCTTACTTGTTAAAGACTAGCTGATTTTTGACAATTTGTCTTAAGCCCATTGTAACATTTTGTTAGAGCCAAAACAGAAAAGTTTTTACATGAGGTATTATACACTTCTAGACTGTAATGGTGAAATTTTAATACTTTTAAAGCAAGTTAAGGAGCTTGATAGAAAAAGAGGATGTACGTACAAATGACAGATGCATAGATTTTACAGGCAATGCCGAAGTGTCACAAATGCTGTTAATCAAACTAATGAACATACACCATTTTATTCACTACAGAGTTTGTCAAAGATTTTTTATTGTTATTCTTAGATAAATAAGGGAGAAAAGTGTTTCATTAAAGCATCATTTAGAGAAATGAAATAACAGCCCATTTCAATTGCTGTCTAATGGTAGATTTTAACATGATAATATGATGTAAAAAAGTTTTTTCTCCTACAAACATACTTTTACTGAGCTTGGAAATGTTGAGTTAAATGGAAAAACTGCTACAGTCCAAATTCTTATTCATTTTAGAAAATACATAGAATATATATGAGCCTATTGTCAGTAGTATGTTTCAGTCAATAAAGGATTCTTAAACTGGCCAGGCAAAATACTTTTTCAGTTACTGTCAGGTTGCTTTTGCTCAGAAAATATCATTGCTTTTTCCATATTTGAATATTGGTAAAAAAAATAAAATTAAGTTTAGGTTAGACTATGTAATCCACAATTAGAATTATATATTTACTGAAACAGTATGTTGTAATTTCCAATATTAAAGGTTTTGATGTCATAAGGTTAAACTATTTCATTTTAGGTAAAAGGGCTCATCAGAATATGACATTAAATTAAATGACAGAATAAAACTTGATGGAAAGTCAGCTCCCCAGAAACAGTAATTTCTAGAGACTGAGAGAAGATGACCGAAATTTCATTTAGTTTACTGTGTTGTGAAACAACTTCTTTCTTAACATATCACCAAATGCAGGTTATTTTCAAACTGTGTTTTGCTTTAGATTCTCCTAAACTGCATATAGATTGTCCCATCACTTAATTTCTTCACATGTACACATATGCTGTCATTCATTTCAGTCATAATACAGAACTAACAGAAAAAAAAAAAAAAGAACTATGTGTACTTTTTTTTCTTTGTTAGAAATCCATGTCAAATTTGAATTTTCCTATTTACCAGGGGACTCAGGAGTTTTGATCTTCCATAAAGTACATTACTGAGACCTCCCTAGACACAAGCTATGGCTTAAAAGAGCTATTGTTTTATCCTCCTGCTCATGTTATCCTGTCTGCAGAAGCTGAGATTGTTCTCTGCCTTTACACAGAGTGTGTCTTGGGCTGTGAGGAGGACATTGCTCTGATTCTAACACCCATACACTAGAAATAATTTCTGTTACATTGATCGGGGAAAGAGTGGCTATATAACTTAAAAGAAAATTTTAAGAATGACAGTTTGAAACCTCAGTCACGGGTTTGCTCTGTTTAATATAAAGAAAATAGGAGAAGAAAATGCAGTGACATTATGCGGCATGTTAATATTGCCAGCATTACATTGCACAGTCAGATGTTAGCCTGTGTTACTGTTATTAACCCGGTGTTCTGAATTCCCAAGCTCGTCCAAGTCCTGCCTGACTAACCTAGTGGCCTTCTATGATGCAGTGACTACATCAGTGGACATGGGAAGGGCTACAGATGTTGTCTATCTGGACCTCTGTAAGGCCTTTGACATGGTCCCCCACAACATCCTTCTCTCTAAA
>NW_008794093.1:856473-889770 GCF_000699145.1 Aptenodytes forsteri
ACTAGTTTGATGTGTCCCTGCTCATGGCAGCAGTGTGGGACTAGATGGCCTTTAGAGTTCCCTTCCAACCCAAACTATTCTATGATTCTATGATTCTAAAAATCTGTTGACTTCCAAGATGCTTCCAAAGATCCTCCAAAAGGGATCTTAGGAAACAAGCTAACACAAGACATTTTGATAGCCTGGAAAAGTTCCAAGAAACACTCAGCCTCAGCTGAAATGAAAACAGAAGTGTGCTGTGGTCTTGTAGGTGCGATAGTCTTGTACAGATCTTGTAATTCAAAATATGAGGGATATACAAAATGTTCATAGCAGAGAAATCGGGGGTCCTGTTGTCTTCTAACACAGAGCAAGCACCTTTTTTTCTTGTGGCAGAGCATTGTCAAACCCTTTGATGAGGCTTACTGCATTTTTCTGGTCTTTGCTAGCTCTGTATGCAGAATGTTAATCATTGTATCCAGTGTTGGGCCCCGCTCTGATACTGAATAACACTGAGAATGCAAGTTGCAAGCTAAGCAGCTCTAGGTATTTCTTACAGCCTAAATTTGTCTGATATTCATCTGATTTCAGCAATAATGTTTGCTCCCATTGAGATATTTTTCATTTATTCTTTGCAACTGAAATATGGCATGTCATTTCAATCTCTGGACACTGTTAATACAAGGAAGATTTACCTTGCAGTAAGGGGGAAGTGAAAAATAAAGATGACCAGCCATAAAATGCAAGTTAAATAAACTTGTTTGATCAACCACTGCATATAATGTTTTACATTTTTCCTCATTATTTGCAATCAGTTAAGAATATGAAAAAATGGTATTGCATGTTCTACCCATATGAAAATAAATGAGGAAGTGCTGAAATCATATCATATGTGGTATAAAGTATCATGTTTTAAAAGTATCAATTTCTATGGCCCCCAGCACTGTAATACTGGCTGTTAATCCTCAGGAATGGCTGGTACAATGTGTTGATTAGAGTGTAATAGTTTAATCATCTCTCAGTGATAGGAGTCCATGTTGTAGTTTCCAGATCATGAAATGTGTCTGTTTAAGATATGAGCAGATAATCTTTTCTTCTCTTTTTTGTAGAAGGCACAATGTAACCATGCTCATTTTATCTCTTTCCCTTTTTTACCTGCATTATGCATAATGCATTATGCATTATGCATTATAGCACCATAATCATACAGGGCATGATCATACAGGGCACAGGGATAGTCAAAGATGATGTTTATTACAGGGAGAAAAAGAAGCATTTTCTTATTGGAAATGTTTTGCATTGCAAGTTAAGGAGTGTAAACCCTCCTTATCACTTCTAAACACTGCATCCGGTTAGTTGTTAGCTGTAGGGCTTATGGCCATTGTGCAAAGGACAGCAAATTAACGTTTCTTAAATAAGTTATTACAGCAATATGAAAACTGAAAAGACACCTTCTGCGTATATTCTCTCCTCAGGGATTTGGGTTTATTTTTGGCTTCATGAAACTGAGTTTAAGTCGATACACCAGTGTTTCGGAAGAACAGAAGGGAGATGAGAAGTTAGTGATTAAAACAGGTAGTCAAGAATGTGGCTTTTGGATCTGATCCTCCCTAGGTGTATTAGTACACTCCTCTGAAGTCAGTAGAGCTTGGCTGATTTATACAAACTGCAGACCTGCGCTTTGCCAAAGGATATACTTTGTATAGTTCAGTTAACCTTATTTCCTATTCATTTCATGTCTTTTTCTTTTTTTTTTTTTTTATTACCAGTTTGTTAAATTTGACAATGCACTCTTTAGGCTTGGAAGGCTTTACCAAGCCAATGGGACTGTGCCCTCCTTTAGACAAGCCAGACATAACCCTCTGTCACAGCATCTGTGCAAGCCTTGAAGGGACGCGAGGACTCGGAAGCGTAGTCTGAGGAGACAAAGGCATAATTGTCACTTGGGAATGGGAAAACAGGGAACTGGTTTTCCCAAAAATACACTAAGACTCACAGAGATGGTCATCTGGTAATGTAGAATTTATTAAATACTCCTATTAATTCCAATTATTAAGCTACAAACCCAAGAACAGATATTTACTCTTTTTGGACAGAGGATGAGAACCAACTTCTTAGACAAAATTGGGGAAGGGAAAAAGCAAAGAATAAGAGGCTCTGAATACTTGATAAAATAAAGAAACAGTTCCTTTCCTCAGCCCCTTAATTTGTATCCAGGGACAGCAGAGGGGCACTGGTGCTGTCCTTAAGGGGAGAATAGTGGACAACTAATATCCAAAGAGGAAGGCATGAGGAGAAAATGAATAACACATTGCCAAGGAGCTCCCAGATGAATTATTAAAACCACTTTATTAAATACACAATCATCACCTTTGCCCCTTGTCTTTCATTTTTTATTTTCCAGAAGACCTTTCAATGCCTTTTGTCTTCTTATGAATCTTCATCCATCACAGAAAATACTATGCCAAAATAGGGCTGTTTTATTTCATCATGGCCCTGTGTCCCTCAGGATGTGGATGAGGGTCACTCTAGATCATTTAGAAAAGATCCCTCTTCTCCACCCATAAAAAAGAAAATATTTTTGTCTTCTTTGTATAAAAATGTTGTCAAAAAAGCTAAACTAAAGCTAAAGCTAAAACAAAAAGACTTATGAACAATGATGGTAATGGAGTATTCTTTCATGTAAGCAGACATTTTCCCCAATCAACTCTCTCTCACGAGGAACCTAAAATTATAGCAGTGTTAAATATTATAATTAACTCTAGTTTTAAGTGGGAAGCTACTTCAGTCAGTTGGATCATTGCATTCACATAGTCTGCTGAAGTGTAGACTACCCAAAAGGAGCATCTGGAAGGATGAAAGCCAAACTGTGGGATACGTGACTTCACTGCAGGAACAAGCTGAAAGAAAAAATGGATTGTGAAGGGTGGGAGAATAGCAGCAGGCAGGAGGGCAGACAGGAAAACGTACTGATATATGGAAACAAGAAAGAAAAAGGATAAACATGTGCATTCAATTATGCTACTCATTTTCTCATTTTTTTCCCCAGTAATTAGAGCCCTTTTAAATGGAAGTTTATTTAGGTTCAAAACTTATAAATCAACTTGTAAATTATCCTACTTATTCAAATAGACTCACTGATTAATAAAATTCTGTTAATAAGATTCAGTCTATGTATCTTATGTGGACTGAGATACGAGAACAAATCACAAAGCACAGCATGTTCACAGTAACAGTGAACCTGTGATTTAATAACTCCTTTTTACCACTTTAGAGATGGGGACATGAATCAAAAAGAAGTTATGGGGGACATTTCTGAAGTGTCAAAGTACTGTAAAATGCTTTGAAAAGCTCCATTTAAATTCTAAATACTTCAAAAGTCTGATCCTTAATGGCTTGTCTCAGGTGAAATAACATGTCTAAAAGAGCGCTGGCCTGTATAATCACATTTACTTGCATTTTCTAAGTATTGGAATATACTCCTTTTAAGACAGTTTCCTATCTTCTCCAAATGAGTATTTACTTTTAGATCCTAGATTTGAAGGTAAGAAACTCTGATTCTTATTTAATCTTCATATTATCCAGGTTGAGATAATGACAATGCTTGTATTTGTTTTAACATCAATTTAAAAATTATACAAATATTTACTTTTGTTGTTTATATTCTAAGATTACCACTAAAAATGTAGTTATCTTTCTACTTTGAAAGAGTCAAAATGTTCAATTCTAAAATTGCAAAAGTTCAAGTTTAAAAAAATTAGAAGTTCAAGAAAAAACAAATTAGAATTCAATTTTTGCTGCAACAATAGCTATAAGTACATAATTAAAGACTATTTTTTTTTTCAGATGAATTCAAATTATTTATGAAAAGGCTGCCAGTGAATTATTTCCTGAACACATCTACTGTAATGCATTTGTGGACAATGGATTCTAATTTTCAACGTCGCTATGAGCAACTAGAAAACAGCATGAAGCAACTCTTCCTCAAGGCACAGAAAACTGTTCACAAGCTCTTTGGCCTTAGTAAGAGATGCCATAAACAGCCACTCATCCGCATGCCAAGGCAGAGGTAAGAAAGCCTATGAAAACCTGAGAAACTCAAACTGCTGTCTTGACGCTAAAATCTCCTCAAGGGCATAGATGTGGGAATGTGTGCAGATGGTACATGCACAGTATACAATCTTCATATTTGTAGGAGTTGAACAATCTTTCAATATTGCTCCATTCATGTTTTCCTATATACGATGGGAAAGTTCAAAAAAACCCTGATTTGTATATGACTGTGTATTATGTGAGGCAACTTAAAAATAACATGAGCATACAGATTCATCCCATTAGGTCTGCCTCTGTTTTACAGAAACATATTTTTAGTGGAACCTGGCCAAGTGTAACAGTGCCAAATAATTGTATACCGAATACTGAATACTTATTCTGAAACAAGCACAGCTATTTTAAGAACTTTCCAGGTCATTATACAGTATACACTACATACTATTGATTTTTTGTCTCATTTGTCAGATATGAATTAGATTTGAAAGGATGCCTAAGGAAAGAAAATAGAAGTGTTTTAGTCCTTCCTAGAAACAGAGAGATCCTGAAAGCTAGCTAGTGAAATCTAAATTAACATAAAGTGGTTATAGTTGATAGCTGTTTGAAAATTGCTTTATTGAAATTAGTGGAATGACACTAGAGTAAATCTGAAATGAATGAGCTTTTAAGGACATTATTCTTCTGAGCACAAGCATCATGGGCCTAGTCCAGTGACTCCTGCATTTAGCACATATCTCCATCGATTTTAAAGAGATCTAGTTTAGGTTCAGTGTTCCAGAACTGCCAGGGGTACTTTACTCTCTCCTGCTTTCAGCTCTCCTATTGCAAGCTAAGGCTCCATCAATTCTTCTTTACCTTTTGGTGGCGCTTATCTAACCATTCCGCTTTTTCTTTCAGAAGGAGACAGCTGTTATGGCTCTCATGCCTGCCTTTTCCTACATATTGTGCTTTGCTTTGTGATCTGCTAGTTGAAACAAAAAATGTGTTTTTCACTTGTGGGGTCATTTCATAATTAGAAAACATTCCACTAACAAAGGTTATATAGTCACTGCAGTGCTTCGATATCACCTCTTGTGTTTCTTGGGCATGATCTGAATAAGCATTCTGCCAAAGAGATGATTCAACATGAAAGACTTCAGCAGGAACCCAGAGCTTTTCAAAACAGAGGAAACAGAATCCAACCTAATTTTTTTTTTCCCTACTAAAATTTAAAATAATCAGGTCTTCCAAAATAACCATTTTAAGGTTTTGAAGCAATCTTTGGTTGCCATCAGTAATGGCAATGATAGAGTATAGATGAACTGAGATACAAAAAGCAAAGATCAGTTGAAATGATTGATCAAAACACACCTTTCTTGTTATATGAGGGATTTTTTTTTTTTTTTTTCAAATGCAGAACTTATGAGTTCACAGCTTATTTGTTAATAATAAATTTTACTAGCAATAAAGTTTGCCTGCTTTACAGGGAGTTGTACTAAAGCTTCATAACAGTTTGATTTTGCAATGCATCTCTAACTTAGGAATATCATAACTTACTTTTAAGATAATTATGTTAATTTTAGTGACTGCCCTAAATTTTTTTCTAGTCAGTACAGGGAGAGGTCAGACGTATGATGACATAATGATAATCAATAGATGGCTCAAAGATCAGTGCTAAAGGCAGGTTTGGGAATATTTAGCCAGTGGGATGCATTTGCTAAAAGAGAGCATTTTCAAAGGCTGGATTCCATCTGACTATCTGGGAAAATTGTCTTCTGACATCAAGGCTTTTATGTCTGATAAGAAGAGCTTTAAACTGAGAAGTGAGGGGAAAAGGTCCGGTTTAGTTTCCTAACCTGGTTAAAAAAAATCTGATAGACCAAGATGCAAGAATGGATAAAGGAATATCAGTGGTGAAAAGATGGATAGCGAGCAGAAGGAAAACACAGGTATTGATAGAATAGCATTCAGGTACTCCTCATGATGAAAGTATACCTAATCCAAACAAGGTACTGAATTTTTCAATACAGAACTGCCAACAGGTAAGCACGCAAATGAATAGTGGGTAATGCAATGGAGAATGAATACCTGCGTAATGCAATGGAGAAATATGAATTATTGCTCAGGCTGTAAAAGGAGACATTTCAGCAGAAAGTGAGTGGAATAACAGAACCAAAATAAAGTACTTAAATTTCTTGTGTTTAAGGGAAGACAGGAATAAAAGTTAAAATCACAGCTTCATGTGCCAATGATATTCTAAGCTCCAAAGAAACAAGAAGGGGGAATTGGAACAAAATGTAATCCTTTCCAAAGGCTTTCCAAACAGCTCTTTCAGATTAGGGTTTGGGCTCTGCTATTGATAGTTCTTGTGGTTTAACCTCAGCCGGCAACTGAGCACCACACAGCCGCTCGCTCACTCCCCCCCCATAATTGAAATAAAATAAAATAATAAATAATAGTATAATAATCATAATAATTATATTAATAATATACAAAACAAGTGATGCACAACACAATTGCTCACCACCTGCTGACTAATGCCCAGCCAGTCCCCAAGTAGTGGCCCCCCTGGCCAGCTTTCCTCCAGTTTATGTACTGAGCATGACGTTACATGGTATGGAATATGCCTTTGGCCAGTTTGGGTCAGCTGTCCTGGCTGTGCCCCCTCCCAGCTTCTTGTGCACCTCCAGCCTTCTCAGTCGGTAGAGCATGGGAAGCTGAAAAGTCCTCGCCTAGTGTCAGCACTACTTAGCAACAACTGAAACATCGGTGTGTTATCAACATTGTTCTCACCCTAAATCCAAAACACAGCACTGTACCAGCTACTAGGAAGAAAATTAACTCTATCCCAGCCGAAACCAGGACAATAGTTGAGGATGAATTTTATTATGGAAAGAGAAATTAGAGTTAATGGAGATATAAATACTAATTTAAATTGTATTTTATGGGCACTTGTCTTTTCAGATACAGATTAAAGAGCCAATCTTCAGGTTTTAATAAAGGTCATGATGCTGGCAGTGAGTGAAAACAAAGTAACTGTGCTAATGTTTAATTTTACACTGTATTTCACAAGTCAATAGAAGATATAGCAAAGGATTTCTAAAGGAATATGTCAAAAGTGAGAGCTGGTTTTCTCTTTCATGAAGCTGGTAGGTATGTCCTAAAAGTTTAATATAATTCATGAAAACTTTCTATGAGACTGAGTTTTATAGGGATTTATCTATGTAGTCTGCCAGAAATCGTTTTGTCACACTTGAAGGAGCTCCTACATATGGTCAAGGTTATAATTCATTACTGAAAATACCTGTCTCTTTCTCTGGCCTCAAAATTTTGTTACTGAACATAAAACAAATTGTTGCTTGATTGTTTTTAAATAGGATTAATCAGTTAGACAGAATTGCTTGCAACTTTTCCCATATTTCCTGACAAACCAAGCAACTTAATAATCATGACACTAAATTACATTTATATTTTAATTTTCTAATCCTTGAACCAAATACCATTGAATCTTCTCTTAACATCATTGTTCATAGTAGAAAAGAGTCAGTTAACTTGCAAGTTAAAGAAACTACATTCCCATGTCTCTTTTTTAAACACAGTTTATATTCTTCAGCTAGAATAATGTACAAATAGTTTTCTTTCAGTCTGCACTAGCAGTGAGAACAATGTCTTATTTACTGCAGCACTTTGGTATACACTGGGGATGGGAACAGGATTACTATTTTTATTTTATTTCTGTTCATTGCAGATCTTTTCAAGTTCCAGATGTTCTTCCCAGATTTTAAGCTTTCTTTCATTAACATGAAACAGACCATTATTCCTTTCCCTGAAAGTCAAATCATGCCAAGATACATCAAAAGTCCATAGATTTCCATTATAAACCATTATGGTACTGCTGAGTGTAACTTTTAAAATTCACCTGAATTAGTCAATACACTCTGTAATCAGTGAAGTGTTTACCAGTTGTCTGAGTTCAAAGAAAAATACCAACTGAAAATTCAAAACCAACAAGGAGCACAGAAATTGCTATGTAGATAATCTGTTCCCATGTTGGATATAGGGATGGAATGATAAAACATTCAATTTCAAGAGATAAGGAGGATAACAAGATTGAAAAAAATGTACTCTGAAAAAGAAAAGATGTTCTGTGGAATAAATGCTACCAGATGAGCTACTGCCTCCATGAATTTGAGGCTCTGCTACTTCAAAAGGCTCAAGTGATTATTACTAATGTGTTCTCATTGCATTAACACAACAGCCTTAAAAACTTGCAGTATCATATGTTCATTCATTGTGTTTGCTTGGCCAGAGTCCACCACATGCAGCAATTGTTATTCCACTAGATGGCCAGCTCTTGCTGCAGTTTTTATAAAAGAAGGTTGCTGAAACACTGCTAATGGCACAATACATTTTGCTTTGCAGGAATCAGTAGGTGTTGTAAAATGTATATAAGAGGGTTGTTGAAACAGTGCTAGAAGCACAATACATTTTACTTTGAAGGAATCAAGATGAGGTGTAAAACATATGTCTGCCCTAAGCTCATCATGCATGTTTCTGTATTAGGACCATGAGGTGTAAGGAACAATTGTTAATCTTCGGAAGCAGTTTGCATATGGTATCTGTGGTCTAGTATATCTACTCTGAGAAAAGGACTGACATAGTCATTAAGTTAGTCCAAGCTCTCGATTCCAGCAGCATCTTTCTCAAATGAGGTGAGAAAGTAATGCCCTGTTACAGGCAGCAAAGAGCAGGCTTCCTCACAGCTTAGGCTGAGCATTGTGACTCACACCTGCATTGAAAGATGAGATCTGTGCATGCATAATCTCATGTTAACATCACCTTTGGATTGAATCTTCTCTTTTTCAAAGACAAAATATGTGGAGGGAATAAAGACATATCAATTTTACTCAATAGGGGTGTCCATATACGGCACTGTACCTCACATATGGCAATGCGAAGAGGTAAAGCAGCAAGCAAAGTTGTGGTTATATATTTGTCATTGTGTTATGGGGAGGGAAAGTTGTTTCTGTTTCTGTTTTAGTTAACATGACAGTAAGATTTCTTTTCAAACATAATGACTATATGCTGAGAAGCTGAAAATCACAGGAACAGAAGGCCTGTTCCTACCCATGAATTGCTGTCAGTGAAACACCTCATGTGAACCAGAGCTGAGGGTAAGCAAGCACTTAGATGAACCCAAATTATGGAACCAAAATGAGAAAATTGGAATATGTATGCTTAAGAGCATAAAAGAAATACAAACTGTATTGGCAGAGAAGGAGAATCTTCACTTTCCCAAATATTTTTCAGTAAGAATGGCAATGATTTCCTGTGATTGGATTTAATATCCAAACACTACTGAAAGACATTGAAGACAGGGAAAAGCTTTCATTTCTTCCTTCAGAAGTGCCAGCTTAACACTTGATTTCGTTCTTTTCTGTGTCATTCAAATTGGTCCTTGGCTAATGTTATCCATTTGAGTGAATGCACTCAGTAGAGTATATTGCTATATGTACAAACCTTATTTGTATGCAGTTTAAATCACTTCATAATGAAAAAGCATCACTCGAGGCCAAATTTAACCAGCACAATTTGTGACTTAATAAAGACAAAAACAAAAATATTAAAAGAAGAAACATAATGTAAATATAAAAATAAGACAGTGGAAAAAATTACATCTTCCTTGGCATAATAACAAAATGGAAATCTGCTGCAACAAACTGCAACTGAAGATTATGAGCAACTCAAGTAAATAAGAATTTTAATTTTAAAAGACCTAGGTACAACACTTGCAAACAAAAGCATGTAATCTTGAATAAAATGTCAGTATTTGAATTTTTGAAAAGATTGGATGCTTAATATCACCATATAATTTACAGTGAAATTGTTGGTTATACCAACAGTCTAGCCAGTTTTTTAAAGGATCTTAATCTGGTAATGCAAGCTGAAGGCAAATATAGACAAAACTACTTAATAACCGTTAAAAAATATTTTAATTAACATGTAAAAATCCTTATTTCTGAAAAGAAAGCCATTCTCAGCAACCTTATCTTCATAAAGGATTTTTTTTAAAGAAACTTACTCTGAAGCTAACATAGACTTAGGAGTTCATCACCAGAGGCAGTGAATGGCTGCATCAAACAGAAGAGTTGCAGAAAGAATTCTCATTTTCAAAACCAGAATTTATTCTGGAATTTCCCGCAGAATCACCATAGGCAGCTATAAAAGGAGGAAGAGCCATGAATTTGCATTTTCTCATTTTTCACTTCTTTTTGAATTTCACTTAGCAAAAAATTCACATGCCCTAGGAGCACAACAGGGCCTGAATACTGTAAAAACACTTCAGAGAAGTGACTTGTATCTTAGTCTTCTCTTCAGTCCATATACAGAAAAAAGATTTAAGATGTCTGACTTTTTTATAGTATCTATAACACAGTCCATCAGAATACTAAGGCCTTGAAACCTGTTTTCTTCAAAATGCTTCAGAATGAAATACACAAAAAGAAGATTATGTAGATTAATCCCATGATGTTACACAGGATAAGTTCCTTACATCCCAAAGTAGGTTATCAGCTACTTTAGATTGCTTTGCTATAAGTATAATTGATTCTTGAGCACAAAATTACCAAGGAATAAAATCTTCCACCAAGGAAGCCAGAAAGTTCAATACATGGAAGTTTCCCAGTTCATCACACAGAGATTTTTGTTTTTAAAGCACATTTGTGGCATTGGATATAAGTGAAAAAATCTAATTATACATCACTTAGCAGACTGCTAGAATGAAGGTGAACAGTGAGTCTAGATGAAAACTGTGTTACAGAAAGACAGTGTAAGATAGAAAAAGCTCAGCTGAATGGACTGGGTCCAATGTAAATGATGTTTCCGAACAAGAGTTGCTAAAGAAGCAATATTCTGTCTGATTTTAGAACATCTTCTCCTTTTCATAGAGTACGATGTATCATAGAGATGTTTCTAAACAAAAATAATTCCAAGAAAGAACACAGAAAAATGTACTTAGATTGCACATCATTTTGTATTATAAAAAATACCAAAAAAACTTTTTATCTGCTTCAATTAAGATATTGCATATGGGAGTTAAAAATGGATTTGCAAGTTTCAATGCAAAGGAATGCCTCTCCAGTGGAAACTTTGATTTGATCTAACACACCAGGTGCACATCTGAAAGTTGCATGTCATAGAAAAGGAAGGTGATAAGATGAAAGTATCCGAGATGAAATGAAGGTCAGTTTGGCAGTGGTTGCTTTACTAAACCGAATAATAAGTCTGCATCTTTTCTCAAAGGAAATAAAATGATCCTTTTTGAGGTGATACCTTTAATTGGATTGGGGATTAGAGTTATTTAAAACTAATATGACAGACATAAAAATATGATATACAGGCCTGCAAATAATAGGTCTGATAACAGTGACAAGCTAAGATAAACTCTTGTGTATATGTGTGTTTTCACACATATTTTAATAACTGTATATACATAGGGGCAGACTGCTCTTAGCATCTGTCCTTGTAATACATTTTCTCTCAAGGAGATTTGGTTTTCTAATGTTGCAGCACTTCATTACATGCTCATAGAGGCTGCTATTGATCACATGCTATATATGAAAATTTTTCCAGCTTCCCCACAACTCCACTTTTGATTATTTTGATGAATAGCAACATTAGAACGAAGTAATTTCACCATATCATAAAGTCCTGTGAAACTAATAGACAGGTTATATTAATGTCACAGAGCAGGAGTATGCCTGCTTCCACGCAACTGGTAAGTTGCACTACTTACCAGTGCAACTGTACCCTAATAGTAGTGCTTTAGCAATCATATTTTACACTATATCTCATGATGCAAAATGTTAAAAAAAGAAAATCAGCTTAGCAGGAATCATCTGACATGAAAGGAGCTATACCAATATAGTATTATATGATATGATACGAATATAATATTGCAGGATGTTGTATTACATCTTGTTTTGAGACTTGCAATACTCAATTATGATTACTGAATCACTAACCATTATTAAAATACTGTTGCACCGGCAAACAGTCTATACTTTAAAAGGGCAAAACATTGGCATGAGAGAGGTGACTTCATTCTATGCATTGCCCATATGTTATATAATAATACTGAATATTCAGACACCACCTCAAAGAAGACAGTATTCAGAAGTGCAACAGCAGAAGATGAGTCAAGGAAATAATTTAACTCAAGAATGACTACTTTAGTGTCCATCGCTTTCATGTGGGCTCTCTTCTAAGAGTAACAAGGTGATAGGAACGGAAACCACATACACTTTTGGAAGACCAATTTCTTCTATACAGTCCAGTTCTGAGAAGTGGAAAGTTGGGCTCAATTTTCCCTTCTCCCTCATGAAACTGTATCTAGAGTATGCATTTTTTTCAGATCTGCTAACACTCATTCCACTACAGATTGCCTCTGTCCCTTCCACCTACCAAAACCCCTTGTTGTTTCCAACCCAAATGTCTAAACTTCCTTATTTTTCCCAGGCAAATTTTGTAATGCAATTGGTGCTATCAGTACTGGAGCCTGAAAATTTGAAGACAATAAAACACAAGCAGTTTAAAATAGCGTTTTATTTCATAGACATATGGTATTAAAAAAGAAAAACGCAGATTAAGAAAAAGCTGCTGCAGAATTTTGGCTATAAAGATACAGTATTCAGCACATTTAATCCCCAGTGTAGATCTACAATACTGAGGGTCTTGCTTTTGGCCTTTTGGTTTTTACTGTGACCAAACTGCTGTAAAGTACCTTCCTTCAGGTCAAATTTAAAGATATCTTAATCACCTATCCACATGAATCACTTGTAGAAACAACATCAGAGCCAACACTGTGGTGACTCACAAGGCTTGCAAGCCTACACTTTAAAATAGTTACTTGATATGTGGATAGATCCTGGCACACATTTCTGGGCTTGGCAGCTTCTGTTTGTTCCTAGCCTGATGATCATCTGTCTTTGTAGTCATGACATGTGACATGATGGCCATGATCCTCTCTAGATAGCACTCCCCCACCTTTGAGGATCATGATAATGTACACCACAAATTCAGCTGGAGGTCAGGTAAGGACACCAGTGAGAGATATTGGTTCTTGGAGCACTCTGGGCTTCAGGCTATCCCCAGCTCCAGAAAGTTGCAGTATCTTCCAGATTTCACCTGTATAACAGAAGCATATTTGAACATTGCTTTATCTGATCCAGAAGAGTATAAAATGTGCCATAAGTATGTCTTTTATCATCTATGAGTTATTAAGACAGGAGAAAAATAAGAAAGAATGATCTTTGATATTCAGTCTCCAGCATCAGGCTTCCTCTGCGGAGTCACCAAAGTCCTTCTGTCTGTGCCCACCATAGTACAACAGGGCTGACAATAGGCTGATAATATCATATGTCCCTTGCTCTCTTTTGTCTATTGTGTTTCTTTAGAGTGATACACAGACTGTCTCTCACTATGTGTTTGTACAGCACACGTCACAGTGGGGCCCCAGTCTCAGCTCAGGCTGGGATGAATTGCTGTAACATAAATGCTTTTCTGGTGTGTGCCATTTAAAGTAAAAATGCGTCTCCTCTGTGGGAAGGTGGTATTAATGCAAAGCACAAGAAAGCTTTGACATGAGTGCAGAATAAAAGAAAAGATGAAGGTTGGACTTGTGGGGGGTAGGGAGATATTGCCATGCATATCCATATTTCAGGCAAAACCTTTCATCGCTCTGATGCCTCACTTTGACAAAGAGGTCTCTGTTTGTCAGGTCATGCTTGTCAGCACTCTGAAAACAAGCTTTTCAGGCTCTGAATCAGAAAAAACTTATCAATTAAACAAGTACAAAGAACCACTGAGATGTGCATTGACATAGAAATGGACACATACGATCAAGTGTCTTATATTTCTCACCTGTGTTGTCATATGCAATTTACTCTGTTAGCTCACTCAGAAGATGAGATACTAGCTCTCCAAGGGAACATCAAATGCCAGACTTTAACCTTCAGGGTTGTGCCTCAGGTCATCTTACTTAAAGACATATAATAGCTTTGTCTTTAGATAAATTTGAAGATTGGATAGTTTCAGTCCTGCAGATGGTGGGTTTTCAAGCTTTTGATTTTTAAAAATGCTTTGAAAAGTACTGTAAGCCTGTATCTGAATTGTTCGTATTGTCTCATGTCTACTCTTTTGTTCCTTTTTAAAAACATAAATCCTTTGCTTCCAACATGCAGAATGCACCAATCCCATTGTGTCTTAAGTGCTTCCAAATGACATAGTTCTGTCGATATGTACAGATGTGATCATGAAAAGACTTATTCAAAGTTTGATATGGCTGTTTCATACTATGTCGTTCTTCCATTTGCAACACAAAGAAAGAAATAACTAATATGTCAGCTTCCAGGTCATTCAAAGTTAGTAATTCTTATTTACTGTTTATTATGTCTTTTATAAACCAAAAATACATTAATTCTTGGTGTAATATGTTCTCTATATTTTCTTATATGCTTTTGGTAAGAGCAAAATAAATGACTAGAAAGAATAAGGTGAATATTGAAGGGTAAAGGGTAGGGAGACCTTTAATTTTTCTGAAATGGAACTGATAGATAAGAATTCAGTTTGTGCATAATTGCTATGGATACTGTCAAGGGCAGAGTAATTTATGGCCAGAAACAGTAGAAAAAAATTATATAGAACACATTAATTTTTGGAAACATAAAAAAGTCCTTTGAAAAATTAAAATTTTCAAATTATGAATTCCATACTGGTATCTTACACATATAACTATATACAGACTGGTAAAGACAATGTACAGTTCATTTACCCCAAAGAATACCAACTAGCAAACTCAACATCTCTTCTGACAGCAGTGGTATGACATGAGCTAGAAACTGTCTTTGCCCCCTCCCCTTGTCTTTCTCCCTTCCTGCCTTCCCCAGTTTCTGAATGAATTTAGCACTCCAGAGAGGTGCCAGGCAGACAGCTCAGAAGCATCCAGCCTTCTGATGTGCTCCCAGAGAGACAGGATCGGTAGCAGGCCCAGGTTTGCACTGTCTTGCCAACATGTTTCAACTTTCACTGGGAGGGATCATAGCTGGAGCGTGTGAAAGCAAGTTTATGATAAATAATAAACTCCGTAGTGTTTTATTCCTTGGCTTCTCAGCTGAGAGCATTGGCAAAGGCATCAGTGGTAGTGGTGATGTGTGCTGTGTGGACAGATGTCACGCAGGGAAAAGCTTTATTGTTGCGGTATTCACCTCATATTTTGTGTTGTCAGAACATTTACATTCCTGACAGATTTCTTATAAACTTAATTTAGCTCAAGGGCTGCACTCAGAGACCCCAACACACACAAACTAACTCCAGAGTTTTCGTTTCAGCTTATGTCTGTATGTGGCAATATCTAGCGAGGTAGAATTTTGTTTCCAATATGACTATATACAACTTGGATATTTTTTGTATCTCAAAATATATTCCAAGTATTTAATAAGCAGCAGATTATCATCTCTTACTCTGGGCAATACTAGAGTTAGAAAAATGTCAAGTGTGGGTTCTGCTATCCTTACTCAGGTTGACCAAATTGCTTGTACCTGGAATAGGATCATTTGCTTTCAGACAACTTACCAAATGAGAGTAGAAAATATGAGAGTGACAGAAGGTCCCCATTAGAAATGTTAATTTTCCATGCAATCATTAACTGCCATAGATGTTTACAGTCTGCAAAGAACTCGTCTTATTGACCTGTAAATTTAGGTCATATGTTTTGTACAGTCCTGGAAAGAAAAAAAATATTTATTTATTATTGAGGTTTTCTATAATATGTTAGTTTACAAAAGGCATAGACCTACATTTGTGCAATTTTTTTCCAGATACTTCCAGATATTTATATTCTTTTGGAAAAGTGCCATAAATATACCACAGCGAATGAATACAAAGCACTGTATTATCATTAACATTCTTTAAAAAAAAACAAATTTAAAGTCTTTTTTTTTAGGTAGGAAACAGAAAAGATTCAGGACGAGAGAATGCAAATGAAGTTTTATTTCATCAACCAGTGAAGGAAATCAGGGCCTTAAAGCAATATCTGAAATGAAAACAAGATTGCCTTTCTATCAAGTTTCCTTCCTCCACATTCACAGTTCAACCAGTATTTTGGAGTTGTCTCCATATCCCACAACTGCATAACAACCAATGAGAAAGAGGAAGTCAAACTTCTAAGATATCTGTGTCCCATGGCTTCAACCCGCAGCTCATTGAAGGAAATGTCAGGAAGGGTTTTTTTTTCCACAGGAAGGTGTCAGAATTCATAAGAGGAAATAACATAGAAATCACATCCTGGGATCCCAAGTGATCTATCCCACGTGGCTGGAAGGCAAGTGCTGATTCAGAACATGTAATCTGTTTACCCATCTAGTGCATGCTTTTTTGGACTCTAAGGCATATTAAAGAGATACAATCAGTAGTATAGTTTCAAACTGATGACCACAGATCATTAAAAAAATCCCTCAAGTAGCAGATGATACAGCACAGCTGCAGAAGGCATTAATTCCAATTAATTTGTCAGGAAATTATCCCATCAGTTTTCTAGAAACCCATATATGGGATCACAGATGAAATGTATAAAATAAAGGACTTATGTATTGCAAGGAGCAGAAGTAATAAAAATTGTTGGCATTGCAGACAGAAGGTGACACTTGCTAATTTTCTAATGTAGTTTTATTATCTTTAATGACTGACTTCTCTCAACTGTCAAGATATTAAAGTAAGATGACCCAAATGAAACAAAACTAAAACCTTCTCTGAATTCTACAAAAGAAAAAAAACAAAGTTTTTTATTTTTTGTTTTCCTTTGATTATCTGGCCTTTTGGTCTTTCAGATTCTTAGATAAATAGTTCCTGTTCTACCCATATGACAGGAATGACTTGAATATGCATTAAAACCTCTCCTCATTACATAAAAGTGCAGCAAATGTCAGGACATGTTGCATCAATTAAATTAATGTACAAGTCTTTGTATTAAAAAAGAAATTTTGAAATAAACTTTTCAAAATGCAGACCCTTCTAAAAAACAGCAATTAGAAATCTCTCTCAACATTGCTTAGACTGTGTTAATTGTATTTCCTAAGATTCTCCTCGTTTATTTTAAACAGTGATATTTCCAATAGAATCTGAAATCAGTATCATTATCTTAAACTTTTATTATTTTTTTTTTTTTAATCCTCCAAATTTAAGAAATCCTAAAAAATTCTTTAATTGACCTTAGAAGAACCCGAAGGCATCATTATTATTTTTTTTTAATCCTCCAAATTTAAGAAATCCTAAAAAATTCTTTAATTGACCTTAGAAGAACCCGAAGGCATCATGCCCTTGAAACTGTGCATATACTATTCCACACATTTTTTGGACAAAGTTGGCTTAATTTTGGAAAAAAATGGGAACAATAACAGATGATTTTTTTAATGTAAGTTGAAAGCTTACCATCTGTGTAGATTGCTTCATCAATGTATTATCTGCAGAAAGCACTACTGGTTTAGATAATTCCTGGAGTGATCGCTAAGATACAGTATAAATATAAATGAGATAGTTGGCAAATATATCCAAGATGTGAGCAAGGTACTGTGAAATGGATAGCTAAGCTGCTGACTGTGTTATCCCTAATGTTTCCCTACAAAACTTCAGTTAAATAAGCTCTGAGTAGAGACCAATGTAGCAAATCCCAAGACAGCATGCAGACTTTCTGTTTCATCAATTTAGCCCTTAATACATTGCAAAATGCTTGAGTAGCATTTTCTATTTTGTTGAGTCCAGTCCACAGTTTAATGAATCTTTCCACTGGTATGAGGTTGTCCAATATTAAGTGATTTTTTATTTCTTCTGCTGACCATCTGCTGCATATGTAAACTACTTATCTATGTATATCCACATTTGGATATAACATCAACTGCATTGGAGAGGAAACATTTTACTTGTAGATTAAGAGATGAGCAAAAGTTCATAAAAGCCAGAATCCTCAGCTTTGAATGATAGAAATAGAGAAACAGGTTTCCATCCATGAATATTTAAAAGGAAGTCTATACAGAATATCTGCATCTGTGCTTCTAAGTGTTGCTGCAACTTGGGGTTGGATTAACTTCAAAGATAAAAATAGACCCTCTGTCTATGAAAGGCAAAATTTCTCTGTAATGAATAGAGATTAGTGTCCTGACAGAGAGGAGTGAAGCTTTATAAAGAAATTTTCTACAGGAGGCACCTGTGAATCTTGGCAAATAATGATTCCAGAGCCTGTTCCTTCTTTTTGCTAAATAGCAGACAGTCATCTGGTTATAGAGCTCTATAGATGAATGGTGCCATGCAGTTGTGAAATTGATGACATTGCAAGTCTCACAGGCTGTGGGATCACACATCCCACCCAAACTTGCAAATATATTTTACAAAAAAGCTCTTTTAATCTATTTCGGCTTTGAAGTTTGCAAGAGCATTCACTATATCCTTTCCACCCTTTTTCTGAAGGCAATAAGGAAATGGAACCAATAATATTCCGTGTGTGTGGAATTCATGTAATTTTTATGTAATTCCTAGTTTAAATGTCTAGCCTTGATAGTAAACATAAGTAGAAATACCGTGCAATGTTTGCAGATCATAATCCCTAATCATTGATATAAAATATACAACTCTGCACACACAATCTTATTCACACATTTACAGAAATTTAACGAATAAAATTAAGGAGTACATTTGCAGAACTCTCTCTTCAACAAAACTGTACAACTTTCCTTCAAAATTGTCAAATAGAAATTTCTTGTGCACACAAGTTAAAATTCACAAAACTTTGCCTCTTAAAAAAAAAAAAAAAAAAGGTTTCTTAAATCCACCTCCATAAATTTTATAAAACTGTTCTGACTTGTGAATTCTGCTTTTGCACTCTGAGAAGCTTTGTTTTAGGAGGGTACATCACAGAGTAATCCCTCTAAGTCATAGCACTTTCCATGCTTTGGAAGAAAAGGCTCAATTTCACAACATTTCCTTGTTTATGATTTGAGGTATTGATGATTAAGCAGAAAACTGGAGTTTCCGACTACCAGATAAAAAGTAGTAATGAGTTACAGTAGTTTCCTCTCTTCCTGACCTTATTACATATTCCTTTTTAGATCTGAACTCAGTTGCTTGATCACAATTCAAATCCAATGTCACATCAATGCAACCAGCTTCAGGAAAGAAGTGAGCAGTTCTGAGTATTTACTTGTTTGCACTCTCATGTCTGCAAGCTCCCTCAGACCTTAATAAGATTATAATTTCCTTATTGGTGATATCAGTCTAGCATGGATTCATTCTTTTGAACCCCAAATAATTTAATTCCCTCTCCCCGCAATAATGTATGTTAACTACTTACTGTTATTTGTGCCCAGTATCCTCATGGAAAAATACAGATGCTAAATCAGTTCAGATAATCTGTAAAGAAACAGAATCACTGAGCTTTTTTTTTTTCTTTTTTTTAATGTGATTAACACTTTATATTCAGGTATGGAAGCTGGTATACTTCTGAGGTTTCATTTGCTTGCCTAGATTTCTAGGCTGTTCTGCATATGTTGTTGACATCAGAAGGGGCTGAATTAACATCCCAAATAATTTAATTCCCTCTCCCCGCAATAATGTATGTTAACTACTTACTGTTATTTGTGCCCAGTATCCTCATGGAAAAATACAGATGCTAAATCAGTTCTCAGATAATCTAAAGAAACAGAATCACTGAGCTTTTTTTTTTTCTTTTTTTTAATGTGATTAACACTTTATATTGGAAGCTGGTATACTTCTGAGGTTTCATTTTTCATTCTAGATTTCTAGGCTGTTCTGCATATGTTGTTGACATCAGAAGGGGCTGAATTAACATTTCCACGTCTAGCATGGATTCATTCTTTTGAACCCCAAATAATTTAATTCCCTCTCCCCGCAATAATGTATGTTAACTACTTACTGTTATTTGTGCCCAGTATCCTCATGGAAAAATACAGATGCTAAATCAGTTCAGATAATCTGTAAAGAAACAGAATCACTGAGCTTTTTTTTTTCTTTTTTTTAATGTGATTAACACTTTATATTCAGGTATGGAAGCTGGTATACTTCTGAGGTTTCATTTGCTTGCCTAGATTTCTAGGCTGTTCTGCATATGTTGTTGACATCAGAAGGTGCTGAATTAACATTTCCACTGAAGGAAAGGAAAAGATTGAGTGCTTAATTTCTTGAGAAGATAGCTGATAAAATGCAGTTAAGATGTGCAACTGCCAGTATTAAGGCACCTGAATAGCAGTAACACTTTGCATACTTTTAGGCTATAAAGTAAAACTGAGTATGATTAATGGGATGGCTTTACACATAACAACACAGCTGGGGATTATGTTATTTTATATTCACCTTCCAAACTCCCATAAAAGTAGATTATTGTAGCATAGCACTTCTGAATAGTTACATGATGATTGGAGTCTTAACAGCTCCTGTGTTCTTACAAAAGGAAATATACTGTATAGAAACTCAGTCTTCCTCTGTTGCATTCACCCTTCAAGGAGGATGAGGAATATAAAACACTGGAAGGGTGTTTAGGGGACATTGGGGTCATTATACAAATATTGGAAGAGATGTAAATGTTTGGTTGAGCATGGGAGTACATGAACAGAATATTTGCTTAACTTCTGTGTCCCAGGTGGACTGAGGAGAGGTTAAGGGCGTGCCTGGAGCTGGGGGCAGCTGACTGCTGGGCATTGGTGCTCTGAGTCCCAGCATCATAGTTGTTACTGTACTTCATGGTGAAGGGATTAGCCACAAAGCCATGACTATAGTGTGAAGAAAGTGCCTATGTACTTCTAAGGATCAAGCACATATTCTTTCAGTGTCATGTCTGATCCTGAAGAGATGCCCCAGAGTGTCTGTGGTAGTGGTAGCAGCATCCATGGTGGGACCTGTACACAAGCACCTGAATAACCTGAACAGCAATGGAGAGGTGATAGTGTATTAACAACTCTGAATAAAAAAGGTATTTGACTTATGGTTGTTATTGCCCACTAATTACAGGACAAAAATTTGCAACCATCTAAATTCTGTTGAAATGCAGCTGGAATTAGAGTTGATGCTATGTGTCATGTGAAATCGCTCACAAAGGAAGTTCATTTAATGGGCTGCTGGCATCAGCTGGAAGATACCCACTGATCTCAGAATATAAGAATAAGAGATCTCCTTTATAATGACTATCCAAATCAAGATACTTTTTATAACAAGTGAAATTTTCCTTGATTAATAATCTTTTTTTCAAAGATGTTATTATTTATGACCAGTTGAATCACAAGAAGAGAAATTTCTTATTGCTTAGGTTCTCTCCCATTCCTTTTTTCTGTTATTTGTAAGACAGTATAACTTAACAATTAATGAAATATTAATCCTTTATTTTCATTAATTTTAACTGTATCAATAGTGAAAAGGATTCAGTTTGATTTCTGCAAAAGCAATCATATCAAACTACAGAACAAGTTGCTCTCAATCTGGCAGGTATCAGATACAGGTACAAAAAAATATCAATAAAGAAATGAAAATTTTCTGAAGTTCCTTTACACAAATAAAATTTCCTGGGTAGGATTTTAGCTCTTTTTTTCCATTTTTAATAGAAGAATACTACTAATTAAATACGCATTTCTGAACTCTATGCTCTTCAGTGTGTATGTTAAGGACCAAACAAGCTATTGACATGAGCTCAGATACTACTTTCCTGTAACAATTTTTAATTTGTCATGGATATGTTAAGCTTTCAGTGAATGAATAAGGGAAAATGTTAAATGCATTTTAAAACCCATTATTTTCTATAGAAAATTAACTTTATTTAGCTATTTATTTGTAAGCATATGAAATTATATAACTTTGTGAGGCAACTACTGTGTACTTAAACTAAAGCTAAACACTGAAGACTGTTAGTATTTTTGATATATTACTGTAGTGTCACTTTTGTGTTCCTCAAGTTCTTACGAGGATAGATCCTGCTAGGAGAAACTTATATTATTTTCTATAGAAAATTAACTTTATTTAGCTATTTATTTGTAAGCATATGAAATTATATAACTTTGTGAGGCAACTACTGTGTACTTAAACTAAAGCTAAACACTGAAGACTGTTAGTATTTTTGATATATTACTGTAGTGTCACTTTTGTGTTCCTCAAGTTCTTACGAGGATAGATCCTGCTAGGAGAAACTTAAGTTTAATAAGAAATACTTTAGCAGGTCAGAAGGAAATGAATAATAATAGGCGATGTATCCTTTACCTGACAACAACTAGGAATAATGCAAATATAATAACCTTAGCAAAACCATCTTCATGATAAATAATGTAAACATATATTAACAAATTGTGTTCTATGGTTAAAAAATACTCTTGTTCTTTATGCTTTTAAAAATACATGTAAATAATAGTTTTCACTCCAGTTGCTCAAACCCTGTCACACTGCTTTAGGAACCATCTTTGACTCTGAAAACAAGGGTATCTTTAAAGAGTATGCCCCCTTGAAATGGTTCAGCTTTGCATATTGACTGTAGTTGTGAGTTTGGCTGTCACTCTTTGTCACCCTGTGATAAGTAGATGTGCACAGTACTGGTGGGTTTCTGAATATACCAAATGTTGGTTATGCTCTATTGAAGAACAATAAAGCTATTGACATGAGCAATGAATAGTGTTTTTCTGTGGTCGTTTTTCATTTGTCATAAACACATTAACCTGGGAGAAAGGTGATATATCTTAATTACTTCAGAGAGACTAGTTTTGGCTTTTGACTAACTTCAGTGTTCATAGAAGATCTGTTAAAGATGTCACTTTTACAAAAAGGCAATTTAAAATACATCAGACATCTAACAGACTGTTTCCTCCCCTCCCCCAGGAATCTTTGTATTTTTAAAGCAGTTGTTGCCTAAAAAAAAAAAAGATTCAAAAAGAAAATAGTTCTGTAAGTGCTGAAACTAGTAAGTCCTGTTTCCCTATAAATTAACCTCTCATTATTGAATTCCCATGTGAATTTATGGAATATTTGGGCTCACACTGCAACTTAATAGGATCTCCATCCTATGGACTATCTTTTTGTTTTCATAAAACAGAGGATCTCAATGATTTTGATATTTATGACCCTTTGCCAAATTTTGTAGATATTATCTGAACACTTCCAAAGCTTGTTAGCAGAAATCATGAAGGAATGGTAGACAGGACTGATAGACAATACTGCTAAATAAGCTTTGTTTTCTTCAGAATCCAAGTGGGAAAACATGCAACATGAAAACAAAACAAACAAGAGTGGTTCCTTTATAGTCCCAAATGAGAAAACTTAAATGGCAATGAGGTTATTGGGAGTCCTATCGTTAGAAATAAAATTATGAAGATTTATCCTTAATGAGTATATCACCTCCTAATTAGATTTGTGCATATATATTTGAGAACTTCTGTATGTTCATGTATGATCATGATTTTTTTCTAAAACTGCCTCGATTTTAAATTATTTATGAAGCAGAACATCTATTCACTGCTTCTTCCTTTTCCTTCGAGATGTCTGTTAATTATCAGTACCGTTCTCATGGACAGATCTTTATATGATGTTTTTCAGCATCCAAAGAGCACCAAGGAGGTTTAAGTTTGACAAGCATTTATGAGGAGATTTAGGAATAAAAGAAAACAAACAGCAAACATACCTCCACATGGGTACATAGTAATTACAACAATGCTGCAGCAAAATTACTTTTGTCTCTACAGATTCTTGTATATTTAAAGGAATGGTCCATCAAAACCAGACACATAGCAGTTAATAGGGAATGCAATAGACCACTTTTAAGTTGAATAAAAAACAAGCGCTAGAATTAAAACATGTCAAAAGAAATAGACTGTAAGTTTGAAGAGACAGATGAAATTGGGAATAATTTTTTTTTCAAACCAACAAATCCCCTCATAATGTAGATAATGTAGGAGCAGAATCTTAGTCTTTTTTTTTTTTTTTTTCCCCCCTCCAAACCATCAGGGTAGGGTTTGCTAAGTCAAAAACAGAACAATCATTTTGCTTATCTGTAGTAGTAAGTTCTCTAAAGTAACAAACAGAAAAAAAATACTATATATATGCAGTGATCTTATGGAAAATTACAAATTTAGCAACAGATGGCAGGAAATGGAGTTTGCTGTCTTATCAGGACAATAAAGCAGAAAACAGTTGGGGCAAACTTGTTACAAAGGAAAAAAAACTTGCAAAAGAAAATAGAACAGATACTCTAGTTCACATTTATAGATTCTATTAAGGACAATCTGTTTTTAATTGGAAAGGACTTCCTGAGTCTGTAAATGTAGCATGCATGCTCATCTAAAAAAGCATTTGCAAGTTACCGTCATGCTGAACACAACAGGTGCTGCTCATGCACTAAATTAGATTCACTGCTCAGAGCCTACACAACTCTAGTAGCAAAACAGGAGAATCATGAGTAGTGTCTGAAACAACATCTTCACAAATCACTACATTGTAGTGGATCCTGAGTAGAGAAGTTGCATATTTCTACAGATAAGCTCAATCACTGTTGTATCAAATTCTGAAAAATTATTATACAGATGACTAGTATATTCAACATGGGTCAATGCAGACTAGAATGGTCTAAAATTCTCTGTAAAACAGAGTGAGACATAAGAAATTCATGAGCCATTTTCAGTGCAAATGAATGAAGAACTGGTTGCAAGAAAAGACAAATAAACAAAAGATGACTCCCAGTGGATGTATACAATACAGGGAAATCTTAGGTTTAGGGGCAACCACAAATGTTTGCACTTCTAAACTTTGGATGCTTTATTTTCTTGTTTGGTTTTTGTTGTTGTTGTTGTTTTGTTTTAAGGTTTGTATTTGATGAGGAAAGGAAAGGGGATGAAAGATGTAATGCAGTGATAGTTCTGAGTTCACTGTGGTGTGACCTCATATGACCCTTAGAAGTAGCTTTGGGTCTCTTTGTCCTTGGTAGAGTATACTTTGGGGGCAGAAAGTCTTATCCATCAATTATGTCTAAGAAAAATCTCTGATCAAGGAGAAAAAGAATTGCGGCTATGTCCAACGTCTGAACTAGTCACTGGCAAAAGAAGAAAGTAATCTTTTATCCACCCCTTTCTATCTGATGTGAGGATAACACACTGCTTCCACCCTCCCCACAAATAAGAAAGCTATTCCATAATTGCTCTGGGTCTAGAACTAGAATAAGGTATTTCTCAGCACAATGTAAGTGATAAATTTTCCTCAATACTTGCCAAGTTTCCCTAGAAAAAAGTTTGTGGACCATCTTTTGTTTTTTAGTTATCAATGTCCCAGTGATATTTAGAGGAAAACCTGGTCACTGTTATGTGTAAGGTGTTCATAATTAGCACTGTGTTTATATAGGATTTTGTAACTCTGTACTCCAAAGGAATCATACATAAATGAAAAACAAACAGAAATTAAAAAGTAGTCAAGAAGAAAACAAAAAAAATGTTTTCCAACATTACATTAATGCAATTAATTTTCTGCAGAACAGTATGAGAGTTGAGAAAAGATTATTTTTCTTTAGCAACACTGCTAAAGCTAGGCGTCTGCAGAGCTTTTACTTTTTTGTTCATCGTTCTTCACCTTGATTCCATTTTGTCTGAAGTCCAGTGGCTCTGTTCTTAAACTGAAGTTCCCTGACTCTAAGTAGTGATTCGTGCTTTAGCAAAGGGCATGGGAATTAGCTACCTGAGGCATCCTGTCAGAATTCAGTCAGTCTTACTGCTTTCTGCCTTCTGTTCATGTACTTGAGAACTATACTTGACTTTAGGATTACCTGAAAGATAAGTACCTTCATTTGGGGGTGGGAGATTATGTCTTGGTATTACAGATTTCCCTGACTCTAAGTAGTGATTCGTGCTTTAGCAAAGGGCATGGGAATTAGCTACCTGAGGCATCCTGTCAGAATTCAGTCAGTCTTACTGCTTTCTGCCTTCTGTTCATGTACTTGAGAACTATACTTGACTTTAGGATTACCTGAAAGATAAGTACCTTCATTTGGGGGTGGGAGATTATGTCTTGGTATTACAGATGTTGCTTTTAAACCCATTCTAGTGGGTTTATGTTTTACATGCTTAACAGCATTAGCTGAATAAAAGTCGGCTAAAAAGCATAGCCATTTTTTCATGGTACACATTGTAAAAGACCAAAATATAAACTATATTAAATGGTTCATAATTTAAAAGGTCTATGAAACAACGTCCTTAACAATCATGCTCAACTTCAGTAGGAAATTTTAAGTGATGTCAGTAGAAAGAATCAATCAAACTGCAGATCAGTATGTACCAAAAGCAATAACTCCCTTGGCAAGCAAACAAGGCTTTCTCCCACAGCAACTGAGATAAATAACCCTTTTCTCCTCTCTTTATAATGGTTACTTTTACCCTAATATCTTCTTCATATAGAAGTTGGGAAATTGTTGTGATCCTCAACCTGCAGGATATAGTAGGATGCATTAGAGATTATGCCATGGCACTTCAAGTTTCAAGTTTTCTCACCTATCTCAATTATTTGATCCTGGGAAAATAAATGGTCTTTTAGTATCCAACAAATCCTTTATTTCTGGAGCTAAGGGTATAGATACTTTATTTAAAAGTTCAAGTATCCATATGTGGACAGGTAGTCTATGCAACAATTCAGTCCTATGTGAAAAATAACAATTGAAACAGTTTCCATAGAAACTAAAAACAGCCAGTGGAAACTGCTAGACAGTATTAAGAGAATTCAGTCAAGTTATATTTGAATAAATAAGGATCATTTGCAACATACTACTGTTTGCAAGGACAGGTGGTATTCTTAAATGTTTTTAAAGTTACATCATTGAGCTTCAGCTTCTAGTCGGGCATGTGGTTTCTCACAGGGCTACAGGTTGGTATTAAAAATATTAGGACTATGTAAGTGGTTGATCATGAATGCTCTGAAGTTAAAGGGGTCCTTTTTACCAATGTCATCTTTTTTTTTTTGAGCAAGTCCATAATGAAGTAAATTAAATAGGTTAAGAGAGTAATAAGCATTCAGATCATAGCAATGTTTGACAGAACTATATTGCAATAAGTGGCACTGATTGTAAAACTCCTGCCAGATGTAAAGCTAACATAAGTTTGCATTTCTTATATCACATACAGTTTGGCTTTCTGTGAAAGAGTGTTTGGCTGTTAAGAGTTAACTTCAAAATCAAACAAACAAGCAACATCTGAGCAGGGTCAATTTTTCTTTAACTTTCTGGTAAAGTCAATTCTAGCTGTAAGCAGCCTTGTGAAAAACACTGGATTGTGTGTGGATTTGGGCTTCTCAATCCATTTGCCAGCAGAGACTGATTGTGTTGCAGAGGCAATGTAATTACTCATCAAGGTGAGAGTGTTTGTTTTGGAGCCCTGCTTACTTTCCCAGCGACAAGCCCGCTTGCCTTTACTGTCAATCAAAAGCACCACAAAATGGTAGAAGCTAGGAACAGGGGAAAAAGCATTAGTGCATTGAATGAAAGTGCCATAGTAAGCAGGCTGAAAAAGATCCCACCAAAATCTCTCTGCCCCTGTAAATGCTTCTTTAATATGAATGCTAAGTCACCTTATCCACCAAAATGCATGTAAAAGATACCTCCAAAACCCATGCAGATGGATTGTGTATTAGATAAACAGGAGAAATAATGGATTATATGTTTGCCTGAGGATATTAGGGCTATTTTTGTGGCTATTCCTTGTTATTCAGTCGTATTCACTGTGCACAGTAGGAAATTCTCTGCAGGACAGAGGGAATTTTAAAGATCCAGGCTTGTACTTTAGCTAGTGGCTCTGCAGTTATCCTCCTCCAGTCCTCATCATCCCTTCACTAAGTCTCTAAAACCTTTGTGAGCACATCCTATATCCTATTTCTATTCCTTTTGTCTGTTTTGCACTTAGATTGGAAACTCTTCAAGGCAAAGACTCCTGAGGCAGATTGGCATTTTCCATATGGATAATGTCTTCAGGCTTTTTCTGTTGTCACTTTTATTATAAATACAATAGAAAGTACAATAGCATTTGTAGAGTGTTGAGAAGAATGGATGGAATCCTTTTTGGGACATCTTGGTAGTGTTGTTACCCTAGTAATTAACTATTTAAAAACTATCACTATGAAATTCTTCATGTTTCATGACCTGATTCATAATCTTAAAGTTTAACCATCTTTTCTGAGCTTAACTAGTTAAAAGTGCAAAGATACTGACTTACAGGAGTTATACAATTTTGTATGAGGTAAAAAAAATGAGCTGTTTACTCTGTATATAGGTTCCAAGATGAATACGTATGACATCCAAATACATCAAGCAAAAGACAGTAAGTTGCTGCACATGGCATTTCATTCTGTAATAACTGAGGACAGCATTGTACACTTCTGCAGCTTGTTCATCAATCTCCTTTCAGGTAACTCTCCAGAAATAAGCAAGCTGCTTGCATTTCAATACAAATTTCATATCAGAAACCACATTTAACAGAAGTACATTTTAACAGCTAGACATAAGCATACAGTACACATGGTTTCTCTGAAGTTTTGGGTTGTGACCAGCAAGTTACACTACAATGATTCAGCATAGCTCTTTTTTTTTTTTTTAAAGTTAGTCTTGCACTGCTTCTTGTATGTGGGAAACTTATAATTTCTCTGTCCCAAATCAAAAATTTAAATTTATCTCACTTTATTTCCATTAATTAGAATCATCATCATTCCCCTAATGCCATCATGACGCTTGTTCCCTTGGTTCAGTTGCAGCCCCTGAGACCTCCAAACGGAGGACTTTTTAAGGGATTTTTGTAGCCCCCCCCCCAGGGTGAGAGCATCTGGCCTTCTGAAAGGGACAGATAAATATTTCAGAGAGTGTCTGGGGTGTTAAGGAGGAGTGTGTGCTTATATATACATACACATGGATATATACAGAAAGCATACTAGAGACCTTGTTAATGATAAAGTTCCTCCAGAGTCTTCAGTATCCCACAGTGCTTATAATCAAAGATATTTAAAATAACTGTGTTAAGAATGCTAAATATGTCTTAAAACATATGCTATTGTAGGCCTTGAAATGTTATATGTCACTTGTCAGAAAAATATATTCTTTAACAGATTTTTTTTTTTTCCTACAAGGAAATCTTGTCTGCTCCAATCTACTTTTGGTTATTAATGTTAACTTTCAGAAATTCTTTGTGAAAGACAGGCTCCTTAAATTAATTCCTTCTAGCAGCAGCATGTTAGTTTCACTACGGAGGAATTTAAAAGAGACTAAATGTTTGTGGGTTTGTTGTTGTTTTTTTTTTAAACTATAGTCCCTTAAAGAAAAATTGCAAGGTATTAAGGAAGCTGTTCGGCATGGGGAGATTTTGTTTCTACCCTTGTATTATGGTATATAAAAACATGTAATAACGAGGAGGGCATCAACTCAACAGAATAAGATTGAATATCTAGATAAATAGCATATCAGAAGTAATATGTCCTTTCTTTGCAACAAGAGTTGTCACTTCTTCAGGGTATAATTTATAGTTGATTACCCTTCATACACTCTTCTCAGGGGGAGGGGATTTGCACACAGTCTTACTGCTCTACTCCAGCATCTGTGATTTACTTTAACAGCTAAAATGCTGATGCAGAAAATAAAACTATGGACAAAAGAGATTGTCCCAACCAAGTTTTCTAAAGCAAATAAAATGTTCAGGGGAAAAAAAAATGCAGAGTTCAATTAGATACCTGTGAGATATCCTAACAACTTTGAGTTTTTGACAGAGTTACAAAGTATTGTACAGGAGTTAATGAACTTCAGTGGTGGTACATACCACAATTGCATATTTTCACATGGTTCTGCCAGAAGAAATTCGTAGGGGTTACCAAGAGTTATACATATTCTGGCTTCTGCCACCAACATCACAATCGCTTGTGGCTCCTGTGAGTTATTGTGACCAGAGTGAGATAGTTATATTGATGAGTGGAAAGTATAAAGGTTTCAGCAATCTGCAAGAAGGATTATTATTCTGAATTGTGTATGTAGATCTTTTTTTTCTCAGCAATCAACAGTTGGTGGGTGAATGAAAATAGTTCTATAAGGTAAATCACTTCATCTTTGTATAATTGTATATATTCCAAAAGAAATTTGCATGGCTTCCTAAGGTGGGACTGTGGTTCCTCTCCCTCAGTTATCTATACTAATTTTTCTTTTCTGCAGATCAATGTGCAGAAAATGATTCTTTTTTTGACCCAATATCAGCCTTTCTATCAACTTACACATTGCATTTCAGGCTGTGAGTTTGTTTGTTTGTTTGTTTAAGGAAGACAAAAATGTCAGAAGAGATGCAGTTACTTGTATTTGCTTATAAGCATTATTACTATACTGTCTCCTAATTTATATTGTATACATGCAACATCTGGTCATTTATATTAATACTTTCCCTATTTATGAGCGTTACACAAGTGACATCTTATTACAAGAATTATACATTATTAAGTGAAATACATGCTGTTTTTAAAAACAGCATGATACAACTTTTCTAGACAGCCTTTAATTTTCCTTCAGAAATTTAAGGGTGTCCTTACAATTTATTCAAACATATCATGGCAGAAAAACAAACCTCTCTTCTGTAACGTATTTTGTGCCTATATTAAAACTTTAAGGGTTTGCTCAAAATTATAGTTATTTGAAGTCCTTTTCAGTTATTATAACATGAAAGAAAAAAAGCACACCGAGTTCAGAATCTTCTTTTATTTTATTTTGTTCAATATCATGATAAGTGAGGTATGAATACAGAACTGAGTTTTGTATTCTTTAATTAAAACCATTACTCTTTACTGGGACATTCTTGCTTTGGTGTAATACTTCTGATTCTACATAATGGAAGAAAATTACAGATTATTGCTGTTTATATTACAGTAGCATCTATATGCTACTAAATTTATAATCCAAATAGGCAAACAGTGGGGAAAAAATTAAGATCATTAACAAAGGAAAAGGGCAAGTGACTTGCCCATAGTCATGCTCCTACAGAAAGATGGTGAAGGAGCCAGGAATAGAATCCATATTTTCTCTACCTCTGTAATTATAGCTGTAACAAACTTTGCAAGAACAGAAACAGATTTTTTTAATTATTATTTCCGTTATTTGTATCTGGGAATAAGGGTGCCTAAAATAGGAATAGAGGTCCTGTCTCAAAACCAGTAGGAAAATAGGAAACTATAATGGTCTTATATCAGTTTCACAGATGTAATCATGGACTTGCCTTTCTGCTACTGGCTGTTAGTGAGGCTATGATTTTACCTGTAGTAATGAGGTTTAATTCCAGAAAATCATACAATTGATGGCTCATTTTTCTGGCACTAAATCTTTTTCCATATCCAGATTTACCCCTCACCACAACTAAAAGTTTGTATGCTTTTGTTAGCACAGTTTTTTTTCATTTTTAGTATGGTTTACCAATTACCCTTTCACATGATTTTTAATTATCCTACAAAATATTTGAAATCTTCCAGCTCAGAATTATCTCCAGTCTCTGAAATTTCTGTTTTACTCATGTTTTGAATAAAATACTCCAAGAACATGGATGCTGCTTCCTCCTATCCTAAGTACAACATTAAAACATACAGTAATCTGTATGAATTTTGCAATGGCTTTTGTGATCTGCTGCATTACATATGAAGACCTTTCAGTCAAGGCTATTTTTTATATTGATTCTAGAATTTCCACTGCAAACTAGAGGTGCTGGTACATTTTGTTATTTTTGCAAATGCAGATCATAGCTACATCTTAGACTATCTTTGAACTTGTGCATTTGGCCCCAGGACGTATGTTGACAAGGGAATCCAGTTGGTCTTAGTAGCCCCTACTGGCTTCCTTCCTCCTACAGATTAAGTATTCAAATTAGGTTTATACCAGCATATACAAGCAATCTGATGAAGCTCTTTCCTCATAAATATAATACAATTGCTTCATAGATATACGTATTTTAAGATTCAAAGACACCCCTAAATTAGCTACTTTTACACTTCCATCTTACATTATTCAGTGGAAGATATTTTCATTTCAAAATCTCATTTAATTTTTCTCTGTTTTCTAAGCCATAGTGTTCCTTCCCTTCAGTTCATTCATTGTTACATCTACCTTATGGGCAGCTGAAAACAGAGCAAAGAGCTTCAAGCACCCATTGCTCAAGCTATATTAACGTGAACCTCTTTCAAAGCTAATAAATCCAGCTGGGAGGGAAAGGCTAGTAATAGTGCAGGGAAACAATCAGGGCAATACTCAGTATCAGTACAGACTGGGAGATGAATGGATTGAGAGCAGCCCTGCCAAGAAGGACTTGGGGGTACTGGTGGATGAAAAACTGGATATGAGCCAGCAATGTGCACCTGCAGCCTAGAAAGCCAATCGTATCCTGGGCTGCATCAAAAGAAGCGTGGCCAGCAGGTCGAGGGAGGGGATTCTGCCCCTCTACTCTGCTCTGGTGAGACCCCACCTGGAGTACTGCATCCAGTTCTGGGGCCCCCAGCATAAGAAAGACATGGACCTGTTACAGCCGGTCCAGGAGGACCACAAAGATGATCAGAGGGTTGGAAGACCTCTCCTAGGAAGACAGGCTGAGAGAGTTGGGGTTGTTCGGCCTGGAGAAGAGAAGGGTCCGGCAAGACCTTATTGCAGCCTTTCAATACATAAAGGGGGCTTATAAGAAAGAGGGAAAGAGACTTTTTACCAAGGCCTGTAGTGACAGAACAAAGGGCAATGGTTTTAAAATGAAAGAGGGTAGATTTAAACTGGACATAGGGAAGATTTTTTTTTAGCATGAAGGTGGTGAGACACTGGAACAGGTCACCCAGAGAAGTTGTGGATGCCTCATCATTGGAAATGTTCTAGGTCAGGTTGGACAGGGCTTTGAACAACCTGGTCTAGTGGAAGATGTCCCTGTCCATGGTGGAGGTTTGGACTGGATGATCTTTAAAGGTCCCTTCCAACCTAAACCATTCTATGATTCTGTGACTGTGTACAGTTGTGTATGCAGCATTATCATGCCCTTATTTTACCTATCTGTGTAAAAGTAGAGGGGGGGGTCTACTTTCAGTTTGCTAATTTTATGACACTTCCTCGGTTTTCCTTCACACCAAAAAAGCTGATTATGTTACAGTAAGCTTAGTTGTTATTTTTCTGATGCCTTAAAGGGGCATATTAATCTGACTGTCACTGAAGCCTAGGGTGAGGCAGTCAGCCCCACGCATTATGCCTGC
>NW_008794093.1:892885-901801 GCF_000699145.1 Aptenodytes forsteri
ATTGGAACAGGCTGCCCAGGGAAGTGGTTGAGTCCCCATCCCTGGAGGTATTTAAAAGACGAGTAGATGAGGCACTTAGGGACATGGTTTAGTGGGTGGTGGTGTTGGGCCGACAGTTGGACTCGATGATCTTAGAGGTCTTTTCCAACCTCAATGATTCTATGATTCTATGATTCTATAAGCTTTTTATAACTTCATAATTTTTTTACAATTATACTTTAATATCATCTGGAAAAGTTCATCTAAAATTCCACTGAATTAATGGATTATCTGTGGTCCAAGATGAGTTCTGCACTTATCTAACACTACAAACACTGTACACGCATACATAGATACATAACAGATGAGTGGCTTCAAGAAGTACGCATGAGTTGGTTTGTGCGGGTTTTTTTTGTTTAGTTGGGGTTTTTTTTTGTGTGTGTGGCATCTTTCTTCCTCCTGTACATGAAAACTCTTATTTTTCCTAACACCTCTAATTCCTTTCATTCTGCTTTTGACACCATTATTTATTTTGACTGGTATTTCCTTTGTCCCTGCTGCACTATGGATCATTATTTAGTAAAAGCTCTCAAAGCTTGTCTCTGATTTGAACCTCTTTAAATAAATAGCTGGTACTACAAAGCAGTTTGATTTGTATTTCAATATAGCACAATGGTCATTATGATTATAGCTTCGTCAAAAATTGTGGGTATGTTATCTTAAAATGTTTTTTCTATAACCATTCTTTGGTGTGTGTGTCAGAAACGTTTCATACTAGAAAAACTTTGCTATGAGAATTAAAAGGGTGCAACATTAGCATAATTAAAGCTACAAATCTTTGTAAATAAATTCATAACAGGCTAACTAGAAATATCCTCTGAAATATTAAATATTTAAATGTCAAAATATTGCTTAGTCTGGAATATCATGTAACTCATGGCAGTTTTGTTCTATGAGGTGCGACAGGTTTATATCATATAATATAGGGGCTTAATTCCTCTACTTCTCATAATACAAAGACTACCTGGAATTTAAAAGTGACATACATTATTGGTTTTAAAATACAGAGTATCAGCCTTAAGAAGGTGGGGAGGGGCAACAGCTGTAGAATGGTGGCACAAGGGCTGGAGGATCTGCAAAGATTCTTCTTAAATGTGATTAACAGGGGAGAACAAGGTATTTTACTTCCATAAATCAATATAGATTCAGTTTAGATTGTTATTAATCCCAGCAACATAATCCCAGAATCAACCTCCTGGTTCATCCAGTCCCTTTCTTGTAGTATAGTCACCATACCATAGAGAAGTCTCACACCGAGCTAGATTTCTTTAGTTGCCCCATCCACTTCTATGCTGGAAGCAATTTTAGCATATGGAAACAACATTTCCATAAAAATTGTATAGCTAATTAATATCCTTTCTGTATATGCTAACAGGGGATTTTTAGCAAAGGCATCCCTCTAGGCAGAGGCTTTTCTTTCCTTTATATACATTTAGAAAAGTATGATATTCCTTTTCTACTTCATAATATGCTTACTTTGTTTTTACCATGGTCCACATAGCTAGCTCAGACCTTTAGATCAGCTTTAAAGTATCTGGCTAGGGTAGAGCCAGCTGTGAAATTGTAAGATGTGAACTCAGAACAGTGACACTGCTCCTGTTTATCATCTTTTTGAGTAGGATTTGCAGCTGTCATTGAGAGTCTCACTGACATACCTGTAACATGAGCCATAGTAAAATAATTTCAGGCATGTTTATCTGAGCAGTGGTTGTAGTACTGCTTTAATTTTGTGAGGCTAAATAAAGTAAAAACATTCATTCTTCTAATCACTCACTGGCCTTCTGGTGACTGTACAGTCAGTAGTTTTACCCTGATTTCCAGAAGAAAAGTGCATTCACATAAAGACCATTATCAAATTTAGTAGCAATTAATGTTCGTTAAGAATCATAGCACAGAAACAAAGTACTTGGAGTCTTATTTGTCCTTCCCAAGAAGTGATCCCACAAAATCAAGAGTAGGACATTTTAGAGATGCCTGTAAGTGCATTTGGTGTTGATGTTTCTGTCTTACAGATTTATACTGGACTCAGCCTCCAAAGGAGGGAAAAATAGGTAATGGGTATTTTACTGCCTATACACTGCTTGTTAAATTGTCTTCATTTTTTTGCTTCACATCTGCCTCACTGAGTACTCATCATCTGCTACTGAGCCATCTGATGTACAACAGATGTTAAGCACTTAGTGAGGCAGAGAAGGAGGTAAAAGTGTCGTATCATGATTAAATATTTGCTACAGCTATTATATAGGGTGACCATACTGCTTTGTTCTTACATTTAATGTTACAGTGTATTGAACAAGAGTAAGCATGTTTTGGATTAAACTTGCAACTACTATTGTTCAAATAAATTAATTTTTTTTAAAGTTATTTCATAGCAAAAAAAAATTGCAAACTATTTTAAATACACTTTAGAATTAAGAATTGGAGAGCATTTCATAAAGAGGTAATGAATTGCAACTTCACATAGAATTATTTCACCTACCAAAACACTTAAGATTTATATTTCTCATTAAGATAATTCTCATCAGAAACCTGAGTGATGTTGACTGATACATTAACGTCTATAGGATTATCCTATTTTTTATCATGCTTGTGTAAATGTGGGATTATATGGCAGGCTTTCTTTTCCCTGTAAGTATTCTAGCTGAAAGCATGGTAGCCAACTGCTTAGTGCATCCTATGCAACAGAAGGTTCACCCACAAAAGAGTCTTGTCATCCAGCAGCAGCAGCCTGATCTTCTTGTAGTATAGTTGGAAAAGCATTGAATGTAAGAAGGTGGAGCTGGAGCTGTTAGTAAACCATAATTGGTTAACAATCTGTTTCCCAGCAAATTTTAAGAACTGAGAAAATTTGTGGAATATTGTCACACACAACTAAGTATATTCATATTGATGTATATGATCAAACAAATTAAATAGGGATGGAGGGACATGTTCATCCACACAAGAGACATGGTTCACATGACTAGAAACTCTTTGCAGTCAAAAGTGGGACTGAAACCTCAGAATAGTGGAGAGCCAGTTTAGGGGTCTTAACTAAAGGGTAGGAGTATGTGATTTGAATGTGTTATCTGGCTCAGTGTTCTACTTTGCGTAAGTCAGAGCAGAGGCTTGATGGTCTATTTTCTATAAAGACAACAGGTATTCAACTAACAGCTCAATCAATAATATTTATATCTTCATAGAAATGCCATCCTGGACTTAGCACTTCTTTTGTAACTTTGTGCTGCTTTTGAAAGGTTGATTTCAATGACTCAATATTAATAAAAAAAAAGAAGTCTTAAAAAATTCTAAAGAATTTCCAGGGAGCTCTAATTCATTATATAATTTGATAAGAAGTATCCTATACTTATCAAGTATTTTATTTCATTAAGTATTACTTTATTTCTAAAGTAAATTTGTGATTTCAAGTCTGTGATTCACCAAAATTAACTTTTGATTATAGCTTATCACATAATTTTGCATGATGGTGAAGGCACAGATGTTTTAGACATCCCATTTTGATTTGAAGCTTATAGAAATAACTAGGAAGATTCTTGCTGCTTTCATTAGGTTTCGAAGTCATAAGTTCTATATTTCAATGTTTGGAAAACTAACACATCAGGCCTTTATATATAATTCTCCAAATCAAATAATAATATTTGCAGTGTCATTAAAAGAATAATTGGAAAGCTCTTTCAACCCTGCCTCTAGAAAATAATTGTCTTAATTTATTTATAAACTTCTATAAACAAGAAGCAACTGCTCAAGATAAACAAACAGCCTTTGTCACTAGTCCCCCATTAACACAATGAGAATATAAATGGTTAAGTAAAACTGATTAAAGGTAAAAGAACACTGGGAATGTGTACAGAACAATTGTTGTGGTTTAACCTCAGTCGACAACTGAGCACCACACAGCCGCTTGCTCACTCCCCCCCACCCCCGGTGGGATGGAGGAGAGAATCGGAAGACTGAAAGTGAGAAAACTCGTGGGTTGAGATAAAAACAGTTTAATAACTGGAATAAAATAAAATACTACTACTACTAATAATAATAAAAGAATTTACAAAGCAAGTGATGCACAACACAATTGCTTACCACCTGCTAACCGATGCCAAGCCAGTCCCTGAGCAGCGGCCCCCCCGGCCAGCTTTCCCCCAGTTTATATACTGAGCATGACGTTACATGGTATGGAATATGCCTTTGGCCAGTTTGGGTCAGCTGTCCTGGCTGTGCCCCCTCCCAGCTTCTTGTGCACCTCCAGCCTTCTCAGTCGGTAGAGCATGGGAAGCTGAAAAGTCCTTGACTAGTGTAAGCACTACTTAGCAACAACTGAAACATTGGTATGTTAGCAACATTATTCTCATACTAAATCCAAAACACAGCACTGTACCAGCTCCTAGGAAGAAAATTAACTCTATCCCTGCCGAAACCAGGAGAACAATGTGGTGAGGAATGAAGTACCAAGAATTTATTACATCTGAAGAAAATAAAAGTATATTAAATTTTGAGCAAAACCTCTTATTAACTTTAAGCTGGACTTGAGAAGCTTAAAGTCAGAGATTCAGATTCTGTCTGTATCAAACAGTTTTTCTTAGTGACTTCTGTAGACCTCACATACCAACCCAACTTTGAAAAAAAATAGTGGGAAAATACAATGAAGTCCTATGACAGAGTTAATAAGCATTTTTCTTTCTGGCATCAGACTAAAGAGTGGATCTTGAATATGTCAAATGGTGAATAATGAAAAAAAGGAATTAGGAGTGGTATACTCAAATTTGCATAGAGTACATACAACCAAGCACTAGTTCAGCCAACTAACTTAGAAAATTAAAGAATAATTAGACCTAATATAGTAGAAAAAAGGAAATCTAATGGATGTCAACAAGCAATAACTGACATTGGCTGAATCTTATGTAAAGAAAATAATCACCTGGAAGAAAAGCGAGATTTTGTTTTTCTCACACTAAGCGCACTAAGCTTCAAAAAATGTTCCCACACTCTGCCATTGTCTGGAGACAATGGCAAAATTATCTAAGATAAAAAAGAAAACTGGATCCCTTTAAAATTCAAAAAGATATTTAACCAATGTTTTGATTTTCCTTGAACAGTTTTTCATTTTAATGATGTTTTCAGAACTACATGGCATAATATAGGAGTAATTACTGAATTGGAATGTCATTCATTTGTTTGAAGTTTCCTGTCAACCTGTGGCTGAGGTCCTTGTGAAGGATATTATACAGCTCAGCTGTCTTGATTGTTCTACGTTGGTCTTGTATAAAGAGCTCAGGAAAAGTAGCAAAATCTTGGATGGCTTATATATTATCCAGGAAGAGAGGTTCTTTTTCTCCCTAGGTATTAGAGATCCACCCTACTCAGTGCAATAGGCACTGAGGGAGGGCAGCACCTTAAAATATGACGCTGTAGAAGTACATAAAAATCTCTAAAGCAGTATAGTTATGTACTGATTTTAATACTTCTAATAATATTGTTTGTAACTCTCTCAAAAATTCCACCTATAAATAAAATGAAAACAGAATCATAGAATCATAGAATAATTTAGTTTGTAATGGACCTTTGTAAGTCATCTGCCCAAACCAGGATCACCTTCAAAGTCTAGTCAGAGCCTTGGACCATCAAGTTTTTAACATCTCCAGTGATGGAGATTCCAGATCTCACTCATCAACTTCTTTTAGTGTTTGGCCAACCTCACTATGAAGAAGTTTTCCTTTTCTCTAATCAAAATTGCTTTGCTATTTGCGCATTGTTTCTTGTCCTTTTACTGTGCACCTTGGAGAAATGTCTAGGCCCATCTTCTTTACATCCTTCCATAAGTTATTTGGAGACAGCATTTAGATCCTCCTTTAGTCTTATGTTCCTCAGCCTAAGCAAATGCAGTTCCTTCAGGCTCTCCTCATATGTTATGTGCTCCAGCCCTCTGAACACCTTGGTGGCTCTTCACTGGACTTGCTCCAGCCTGTTGATAACTCTCTTGTACAGATGATTTAAATCCAGACACAATGTCCCAGATGCCATTTTGCAAGTATCAAACATGGGGGAATATTTGCTGCCCTTGACCTGTTGTCTGTACTAATGCACTTTGTCTTCTTTGCCACAAGACAATAGTCCTAGCTCACATTCTGCTAGGATCTCAGGTGCTTTCCCGTAAAGCTGTTTTCTAGGCGGTATACCCAGCCTGAACTGTTGCATAGGGTTTTTCTGGTTGCAGGTGTAGGACTTTGCATTTCTCTGCTTTAGAACAGATCTTGCCTGATAACAGCAAGGCAAAGAAGACACTAAATACATTAATCATTTCTGTTGCCAGGTCTCCGTTCTCCTTCAGCAGCAGGCCTCTGTTTTCCTTGGTTTGACTCTTGCCGAAAACTTACATGTAGAAGTCCTTTTTGTTATCATTCACATTGCTCACTCATTTCAAAACAGGCTGAGTTTTGAAATGTCATGCAATTTAATCACTGTATGTCCAGGCCATGTTTCTGTAGTCTTCCCAAGTAGCCTATCCCAACTTTCAACTTAGGTAAACTTCTTGGTATTTGAGCTCAGACAGGAGTTCCCTGTGCATCCAAGTCAGCCTCCTGCTGTGCCTGCTCAACTTCTTGCACATCCAAATGGACTGCTGTGCAATATGGACATCATTCTTGAAGACCAACCACATCACCTGGGCTGTTTTACATTTTAGGGCAGCCTCACCTGGTACCTAACCTACTAATTCCCTCAACAAGATAAAGGCTGCTCTCCTGAAGACCAGGATAACTATTCTGTTACTTGCTTCCCTCACTTCCTTCAGGATTTTTGACTTGACCATCCTGCAGTCAGTGCAGCCAAGGCTGCCATCAGCTTTCACATCCTCAACCAGTTCTTCCCTATCTATGAGTAGCAGCTCCAGCAGAGCATCTCCCCTATCAGTTCCTTCGACACCTGCATAAAAAATGTATCCTCAATGCATTTCAATACTCTCCCAGATTGTTCGTGTCCTGTCATGTTACCCCACCACCACTACCTCTGTTGGGATTGTTGATGAAGTCCCCCATGAAGGTCAGGACCTGTGGTCATGTTGCTTCCTCTGGTTGGTTAAGGAAGGCTTCATCCACTTCCTTTTCTTGATCTTCTGGTCTGTAGCAGATTCTGACCATAGTCTCCCTATTGTTGGCCTCTCCTCTGATTCCAGCCCTTAAGATCCTGGGAAGTTCATTGCTCATTCAATAGCAAAGTTTTAGTTCAAAATACTCCTTTGTGCGGAGTGCAGCTATCCCCCTACTCACCTGTTCTCACTAAAGAGTCTCTATTCATCCATCACAAGCACCCCAGGCTAATCCCACTGCATCTCTGTGATCCCAGTGAAGTCATAGCATTGTAACTGTGTCCACATCTTCTGCCTGTTTCCCACACTGTTTGCATCTGTGTCTAGGCACTTGAGATGTGTCCCTAGTAGTACCACTTTCTGGTGGGAGTGTTTTTCCCCAGATGCTTTTTTCCCTAGTCCCCATTTTGACTCCAGCCCCAAGCTAACATTGCTTGAAGCCCTTCTTACAAGGTCAACAAGTTTGTTGCTTAAGATGTCACCCATTATTTTCTGTTAGATCCCATCTCTCCCTAGGTGCCATCCATCCTCAAAGAGGATCCAGTGGCTGTAAAAGCCTAAGCCCTGCCTATCTGACTGCACCAGCTGTTCAGCCAGGTGTTGACCTGTGGGAGGCATCTGCTTTTAACCAAGCCTTTCTCCTTGACTGCAGGGTCCAGAATTTTAAATGATCTTTTATTTCTAGGAGAAAAAGAAAGCTTTCAGAATGACATTCCGGTGTGAATTTATCTAATTAAGGATGAGTGGCTTAAGTAACGTGGGTGTTGCTGACATTTTATGTACTTTCACTTAATTTACTTAATTTACTTGAGTGAAAGCAATAAATTTACAAAGAATAACAGTATTCCTTAATGACAACTTTAAAAAAAAGCAATTGAGTAAGGCGGTTGGTTTTATTTTTTAAAAAAGAGTTTATGTTTGTAAACTGATCAAAGACAAACAAGTATAACTTCTTGAAATCTCACTGTTTAAAAGCAGGTAAAAAAAATCAAACTAAGATAAAAAGTATTACAATGTTATTGTTTTGAACTTTATTTGGAATAAGGAGAAAACCTCCTTCCCACTAAAGTTCTTGATCTCTTTGCAACTGCTAATGATCAAAGATATAGTTGTTTTAATAAGCTCAATACTAAGTTATAAACTGATAACTAAGTTTTAGAAAGGAAACTTACTTAACTGCGCAGTTAGGTAATTTCATGCAGACTTTTAGACTGTTTCTTCTATCCCTTAACAAAAGAAGAAGGAAGGTAGGCTCATTAAAAATAAAAAGAATAAAAAAATAACATTAAAGGTTGTGCTTCTTATAATAATGGAAACAGTAGATTAGATCATTAATAAAGAAAAAAATGTTTTAAAGACCGTGTGGCTGGAGAAGTGAGTAACCCAAACCAAATCAACCCTTGCCAGTAAATTAATTTTCCTGGTTTAAATAGGCTTATTCCAACAATAGAAAATTCTCCTTTTCCAACAGTGCCATATTCCTCACCAGGTCTGTCTCTTTCCATCACCTCCATGGACCGAGAGAATTCCTTCCCTGCTTTCCCAGCTCCCTTCTCTTCATCAATCTGCAGTAATGCCACAGTCTCCCTTTCTTTCTTTGCCTGGCATACCCTGCATTCCAGATACTTGTCCCATCTAACCATGCTCAGGTGTATCCACAGGAGGAGTAATCCCCTTCTTTTCCCAGAAACTCCTCTATATGAAAAAATTAATGTGCAGAACATTCTTTGACTTATTTCAATGCCAAATAATAAGCAGAATAATAAGCAGTAATAAAATATAATATAATATAATATAAT
>NW_008794093.1:901821-921288 GCF_000699145.1 Aptenodytes forsteri
TAATATAATATAATATAATATAATATAATATAATATAACCCCCCCTGCTGTAATCCTATCCACTAGATCTAAGAGGAAGAAAGGGTAGATGAAACATAACAAGGATCAACTTAAAGCTGCAAATTAACTCACATTATGTGGTGGGTTAACCTAGGCTGGCTGCCAGATGTCCACCCACCCAGCCACTCTCTCGCTCACCCTCTTCAACAGGAGGGGAGGAGGAAAGAAGATAAAAAAACTTGTGGGTTGAGATAAGAACAGCTGGCTGGAACCAGCTCGAACTGTCTGGAACCAGCTGTGTCCAGTACGGGGCAGCCCCTGGCCTCTTCTCACAGAAGGCACTCCTGTGCCTGCCCCCCCGCTGTCAAAACCTTGCCAGTGACACCCAATACACTTCAATAAAGCAATGTTCAAAAATTCACTCACTAAAATCTATCAGAAAGCATGTAAAATTAGGTTCCAGTAATTCATAGCTGGTGTGTAGTTTAAAGTTAACTGTGCCTGAGCTCCAAGCCAGGATAAATGCTTAGCCTCCAAGCCACACAGAAATTTCTTGTCCATACTAGCACAATGCCAAATCCAAGCTACTAATCTCTGCTGAAAAACTAATATAGTCATGTGGCTCTGTTTGGCTTTGGAGCTCAGGCACAGTTAGCTTTCTTCTAGAATATATCATGCAAACATATCCTTAGATGCTACAAACTATGTAGCAAGGTTGATGTTTTGTGTGAGTGAGCCAAGCAGATTTAGTCTTTATGGTTGACACTCTGTGATACATGGAAAATCTTTACAGTAAGTCCTCAAATGTTTATCCTATACTGAGCTGAATTCAAAACCACAACTGTAAGCTCAGAGTTGGTCTATACAAAATGAGGTTTTCTGGAAGTGTACTCCTAATATATAACAAAACTTTTCAAAGGCATGGACTTCTGTTTGCAAGAGAAGCAGAAGAGGATGCTAAAATTCACATTTACAAACTGGATCAATATCAGCTGTCCAATGCGCTTAACCTTGATACAGTAGTCATGTGCTACCAACTGGTAGTAACAGTACAAGCAGAAAACTTGGAGATGAAAAAGCAAATGATATATTCTTGAAATCTGCCCAGTTATCTGCCCAAGGTAACAAATGAAAATAAGGTAATGACTTTATGAAGGCTATTGTGAAGCAAATAACATAACCCAAAGATCTAAAAGAAAGTAAAAAAGCCAGACTTATATCCAGCAGCTTTTGGAACTCAGTTTCAGTTCTCAAATAAGCACAGAAAGCCATAAGGAGTTAGGAAAAAGCTGTAATGAGAGACCTTTGAAAGGTTAGTTTCACTCCTTTGGACAAGGATCTTCTCTGTTTTGATTGCTGTGATGCATCATAGGGCTAATAGCAGTAAGATAGACCATGTGAGACATAGCCCGGCTGCAAAGTTCATCCCATAATGGGAAACAGGGCCATAACACACCCGAACTGCAGTTCCTGTGAGCTGCCAGGGCAAGCTCCGTAGGTACAGATTACTGTCAAAATAACCTAGACAAAGTAACGGGAACTTCCCATTCCACCTGGGAGAGCAATAGCTTTAATGTTCTACTCAGTTTCAGAGTAACTTTTATATTGTGATATTGACCTTGCTTGTAGAATGGTCATTACGATTTTTAATCAGGAAATGAAGGAATAAACTTGCCAAAATATTTTTGCTTAATGCTGACTTTCCAATAAGCACAAAGAAGAATGGTGTTAAGGCATTCATGTCATGGTTGTTATTATATTTACTTATACGTCTAGAAAATACTAATAGACTATATGTATATTAAAAAAACCAACCCAAAACAACCAAGGTTCCCACCTCCAACCAAAAAAAGAGAAAGGAAAAAAAAAATATTAAACAAAGTCACCAGAGTATACAATGATGTAATTTTACTCATCTTTATTTTCATGTTTCTAAAGAATCAGACTTTAGATGCCACAGATAATTAGTTTTAGCATTTATTTTATAGTCAGAAAAAAAAAATTAAGATTTCTGAACTATTCAATGCTTGAGACAAATTCAGATGTGACTTAAAAAGTAAGTCAGCAGTAAATGAGGCTTTTGCATTTTCTCTTTGAAACAATGCAAAAAAGGGAAGAAACCATACAACCATTGTAATTCATGTGGCAACAGTAGATCTGACTCTGCAGCAGCCAAAACAACTTCTTTAAACTGTGCATTGCTAGGATTAATAAGAACTGAAAAATACAGACAAAAAAAGAAGATAATTTTTCTCTTGACTATTTCCATGTAACCCCATTGTTCCCATTGTCTTTCTTCTAATGACTTTGCCTCATCAGCCTAAACTGTTGGTTTCAGTATCTGTTTTCCCAGTGTGATGTAGGACATCAACTGTTGCTTCTAGTGAAACCAAAATGAGATGACAAGAAGAACATTAAAGTGATCTTCTAATTTCATCTCCAAAGATGAAAAGTAAACACAGCATGCTCATGCATGGCTTCCTGTAGGGATATTGTTGTGCTGGAATTCATCTGAAGAATTAAGACTGAATCTATTTTAGTGGGGTGCAGGGTCCTATTTGCTATTCCAGGAAAGAATTTTGGCTCACTGTCTATAAATCAAAGCAGCACCAGTCAGTAACAAGAAAGCTTACAAGCTTACAAAAATCTTCATAATGGAATAGAAAGATGGGACAGTTATACACACTTAGATACATACAAAGCACCTCCTTGATCAAATAGTATGAGGAAAAATAATCTCAACAGCATAGGATTTCAAGATGTTAATCTGAAGACAATTACAGAAAAATGGCTCTTTGTCAGGCTTCCTTGACAGAGATACAGAGAGAGCAAATACATGAACTAAATGTTCCTGTTGTGCCTGTAAGCTTATAAGGAAACTTTTCTTTGGTGATTTTGCATTGTTAAAAGGCAATTTATACATGTATTTATCTGACAGCAGATGCTGTCATCTGACTTTAGTGCCCTAATCTGCTACTAAAAACAGCTTTATTTTTCTCTTTCCGATAAAAAATAACAAGGTTGTATTTATTGTGTGCAGGTCTCCCTTTGTGTTAAAATAAGTTATTTTAACATTGCAGATCTTCAAACTATTGGCTCAACCGCATCCAGTCCTTTCTCTACTGCAATGAAAATGGCCTTCTGGGAAGCTTTTCTGAAGATACTCACACATGCACCTGCCCTAATGACCAGGTTGCCTGCCATGGGTTCCTTCCCTGCACAGTTGGAGATGGTTCTGCGTGCTTGAGCTGTGCTCTTGACAATCGCACCCGCTGTGGGAGCTGCAACACCGGCTACATGCTGAGCCAAGGGCTTTGCAAGCCTGAAGTGGCAGAATCAACAGAGCACTACATTGGGTTTGAGACTGACCTTCAGGACCTGGAAATGAAGTATTTATTGCAGAAGACAGACCGGAGAATTGAGGTCCATGCCATTTTCATCAGCAATGACATGCGCCTCAACAGCTGGTTTGATCCTTCTTGGCGCAAGCGGATGCTCCTTACTCTTAAGAGTAACAAGTACAAGTCTAGCCTGGTCCATATGATACTGGGCCTCTCTCTTCAAATTTGCCTAACTAAAAACAGCACCTTAGAGCCCGTTCTTGCTGTGTATGTCAATCCTTTTGGGGGCAGCCACTCTGAGAGCTGGTTTATGCCTGTGAATGAAAATAATTTCCCAGACTGGGAGCGGACTAAACTGGACTTACCCCTTCAGTGTTATAACTGGACGCTGACTCTGGGCAACAAGTGGAAGACATTTTTTGAAACTGTACACATCTATTTGAGGAGTCGAATAAAGTCAAACGGTCCAAATGGCAATGAGAGCATCTACTATGAACCCCTGGAATTTATTGATCCCTCAAGAAATCTGGGTTACATGAAAATCAATAACATCCAAGTGTTTGGCTACAGCATGCACTTCGACCCAGAAGCAATTCGAGACTTGATTTTGCAGCTGGACTACCCCTATACTCAGGGATCACAGGACTCAGCACTTTTGCAGTTGTTAGAGATACGAGATCGTGTAAATAAACTCTCTCCACCTGGTCAACGTCGTCTAGACCTCTTCTCTTGCTTGCTCCGTCATAGACTCAAACTGTCTACCAGTGAAGTGGTGAGGATTCAGTCTGCTTTGCAGGCCTTTAATGCCAAATTGCCAAACACAGTGGATTATGACACAACCAAATTATGTAGTTAACCATAAATGTGAAGCACAACACAAAACCTTGAAGGAGTTTTTACAGTGCTTTTGTGGAACAGTTTATGTTTGGAAGAGTAAATTTAAATTGTCTTTTCAATATCTGTCTTATATCAGTCAATACTGTTGGATGGCAATTTACACACATGAACTTGCTGACAATGAATATATTATACCTGCAGTTTTGGTTTATGAATGAAATAAATACTGACACCAGTCCTGAAGACATTCTACTTTTTACAATAAATTTCATTTGTAATTTTATATGTTCCGTGGCAATGCTTTTGTGCATTACATCCTCTAGGGGGAACATAGAAGGATACCAATAAAATTTTGTAGCTGAACAGTTATTAAAAAGAAATGCTGTGGGATTCTTTTTTCTTACACAAAAGTAGTAACCTTGATACACTTTTGTGTGTGTCGAACACAGAAGGTATAGGTAAAGAGAAGATAGTGACGCAAGATTTTAACAGAAACTGGAGAAAAGTCAAAGCCATAGAATATTTTATTCTTATGATGTGGATCTAAATGTTCATACTGAGCTGAAGTGACAACTGTAGTGATGCTTTACTTGCTACACCTGAGACTTTCTTAAGGCATGTCTTTTTCAAGGTGCTTAACATGACTTACACACCCCCAGAGTGGTAATATTGAGTGTTTTAGGATGGACAGGAGATTAGTATTGTGAGATGCACAGTAACGAAAGGTTGCATTAGCTCAATAGGAGACAGGTGAGAGGCTGTCTTTGCAACTGATATTACTCATGTTACAAAAGAAACAGCCTTTTCCAGCCAAAGCACTTTTTGAAAGTCTCCATAATCCTTTGCTTTGCATATTTATAGAAAGAATTAAGCACATGTATACATTACCTCCTCCCAAATACACACACTATAGTATTCATCTAGAATTATCTGTTTTGAACTATTTATCTAAATACCATCCATGCTGATTAGATTCAAATTCTTTTAAAAAATTTCCCTGGCAATGCAACGGTTTAGTATGTGGATATTTTTTCATTGGTACAGATAATATCCTTTTCGTGCAAGATTTTTCAGTTTTTAAAAAATATACCCTTTTACAGATACATGACAGCTATTGAAATCTAGTTTATAAAGCTGAAATTGTAAATAAATATGTCATCATCAATTAATGAAATTAATTAAATGTGCATGACTGTGGATCAGAATTAGGTTTTTTGGTGTTTTACACATTCCAGCAGAAAAAATACATCTAAAACAGAAGAACTTGGGACTCTCAAGAAGGTTTTGCTACCTCTTGCAAGAGAATAGTACAAATGGTTGGGCTGTCAGAAGTCCTTGTTAGTAAATACAAGGTAAAATGAAGGAAATTGATACACAATCTTTTAGTAGCACCTCCCTATGTTAAGTCTGAATCTGTGTCATTGATGTAAAAGTCAACTTGTTTTTTAAAATGGGAAGGAGTTTCATACAAAACTACCATTTTATGTGCAAGCACAGAAAGAAAAACCATTTAATTCATATACAATTTTAATTAAACTAGACTTCAATTACTTTCAATTAAATTCAATTTTATTAATATCAATTTAGTTATATTACTATTGAATTGTAGCCTAATCTGAATTTAAGGTACACTCCTCAGTTCATTTCTAGCTAGACCACAGCAGGACAAGAAATGTAATGCTTCATAAATATATGTAAACAAAATAAAATGCAAGGCCAGAAACACTTCAGAAAGCCTACTGCCAAGGAAGATCTTTTCTTTAGTGACTCCTGTCTCTCCTGATTTCACCAAATATTTGTAAGGATTACTATTTCACCACCACACATTCAGATAATTCCTCAGACCTTCTATACTAGGAAGCCCCCCAGAACTAAAATTAGCATTTTTTTCTTGTAATCAACCTCTAGATGAATTCCTGTTTGTTTTCTACTTACAGCTTTCTTTTGCTAATAAATAATATATCTCAGCCCCTCATCTATGTGTCAAAACTTTGGCTTGCTCTTGCACTGGTAAGATCTTCTCAGTTAAGATTCTTACTATTCCTGTTTTCATCTCCAAGTCTTTCCTTTGGTCTGTCTTTGGCAACTATAATAAATTGTAGAATTAGATAGTTTGATTTTACTACTCAGTACCTTGTGTAGTCTTTTTAAATAAACAAAAGACTATGATGTTATAAAATGAACAAAAAGCAAAAAAAATCCTCTTTTGTTCACAGAAAATGAAAGTTGCAATGGAAATGTGGAGCAATGATAAATAAAGCATTTGCTTATGGTATCCCTTCACTAGGAAAAAAATACTAATATGTCACGGTAAATGATCTGAGGGGTTTTTTCCCCCGCTTTCATGCTCCTTCCTGAAATAGTTACTCAATGACTATTTTTTCTTTCTGGGTTGGGTGGGGTTTTTTTGTGGTTTTTCTTTTTTTTTTTAAATATCTTTCTCTGCCAAGATGGAAATTTCTTCGCTATGCCCAAATATGTACACAATAGAATGTACAAATAAGAAGAAACCAAAAGAGGCTTCAGTCAGACATCATTTAATTATTATACAACACATTAAGTGTATTTGACTGGACTAGTGGAAAACCCCTGTCATTACTGTATCTTTGTGCCAAATTAAAAGTATGATACATCTTTCTTAGCCTACTAGTCATGGGCTAGTCTTGGATTTTGGAACCTGCGGGATCTTGGAATAGTGAGGATTTCTAGTTTATCAAAACTGGCTTCCATAAAGATAAATATAAAAGGGGGAGTGAATAATGAAAAAAAAAAGTCACAAGATAAATCTGGTTTTCAAGTTGCAAACAGGAGTCAACAATATTTCCCTTTTGATACTTTTCCAATTGAAATCTTTCTATGTTGTCAAAAAGAACTTCAGGGTGTGTAAAAAAAAAGAGAAGTCTGGATAGGATAAGTCAAAACAGTCAAGGACTTGATCCATAAGAAAATTTTGTAATAAGATATGGACACACTTGTGGGGAAGAAAGAACTGTGGCTACATCTATGTACACTCATGTCCATCTGGACACTGCAGATAATATTTCTCCTACTTAGTGTATGCTGTACATCAGATCCTGACTCTGTTTTTTTTTCTGTCCATTTCCCTTTGCATTCACCAATGCTGTTATTACCTGCCATTATAAACTGAAAAAACCCCACCCAAAAATTATAGTAATATATGGAACTGTACCATGATAACCTAAAACAGTATTCAGAACAAACTTTAGTGACTATAGTTCTAATAACCAGGTAGATATTAATTATTACATAGTAACCTTTCTGCTTAAGTGAAGGCAAGTGTTATCTGATACACTTAACACTATTTTCCAAGCAAATACCATTCCGGTCATGTCTGAAGGCTGGGAGCCAAACTAATATCTAGAAGCTCTATTGCAGGAACAAACTGTAATAAGGATGGGTTACCTTACCACTGCCTAGAAACCAGAATTAGCATTGCCAGAGTGACCTAAACCTCTGGGTGATACAATTCAGAATACAGAGGCTGAATTGAATTGTGTTAAAAATATCATGAAGATTAATAAACTGTCATTTCTCTAATTTCTTACTGAAAAGATACAGGCAGAAAGAAAATGTGTTTAAACTCTAGTGGCTAAAGGTGAGGAGACGTGTAGTTGCATTTCAGGGTGTTTCTTCCTTTGCCACAGAACAGTTATACCTGTAAAAATATTTGGAGGAAGAGCTTTTGTTTCTAAAAGTATGCATATACTGACTGCAATTATTGTGAAAGTGCTTATTCAGCAGATACTTCAAGTCAGTAAAGAGGCAAAAGCCAAGAGAAGTCAGTTTTTCCCAGGCTGAGTAAGCAGCCATGCAGCTTGAGCAGGAGAGAGGACAGAGACATGAAGGAGGGTGCTACAATTGTCAAAAGGTCATTTGGTGAAAATACAGCACATATTCCAGGTACAAAGCAAAACATAGCAGAGCACCAAGGAAGAAAAAAACACCCACATCACTACTGAGCTACATCTAAACTTTGAGTCCTGCATGGCAATAGAGCTGTGACAGCAAATACGTAAATGTGATATGGTAGAGGATCAGTCTTTTACAATCCAGCAGCAATTGTTTCTTTGACAGGTAGGTGACAGAATGTGAACTATAGCTTGTGCTAGAACAGTCACCCGTATGAATGGGAGCATGCTCTAGATGGTGCAACAGGGGCTCCTGCCAAGGTAGCTAGAGTGCAAGTGGGAAGCCAGGAAAGAGTGGAGACAGGGAAGGAACAAGGATCTCAATTTACCAGGCTTTTAAACAAGTGGAAGAGATACCCTATGTCCCATTGCAGTTAAAGTAAGAGACCAAGATCACCTTGGGTGTGGTAGGAGTTTAGTAACAAGAAATGTCATGGCTCCTTTTTCATGAGAATCAGTGACATGAGAGACCTTGACACCACAGCTAGTATGGTGTTATTACTGCCATACACAGTTGATTGAGACTTACAGCACAGGCAGTTTACAGGGCTGCATAACTGACTTTGGGTCTATTCACTTAGCTTCATATTCTAAGCAAGAAATCTATTCTAGATGTAGCATAGTAACCTAATGTTCTTCTGCATACAGATATCACTTATTAAGCAATTTATAACCCTGGGGCACAGTGTGTATAATGTCAACTTATCCACATGACAAAGGAGTGTATGGCTTTCTGAGACATTCTAGGTTCACAAATTTGGCAGAGTGGCCACACCACAGATTACACTGCTTTGGGAGCAAGTGTGTGTGGAAGAACAGGAGTCATAATTTCTCTCTCTCCTCACCAAACCAACCACATTAAGGTGTGAATTATGATTAAGGAAACAGTTTTACCTCCCAGAAATGGTGCAAATTTTTCCTTTCCTGCAGATTATTTCTTGGATGGTAATGTGCATCTAAAGCTATCAGTGTCTCTTGTCAACACACTTACACATTCCTCTTTATTTTATGGTACATTTTAGTCCAACATATGCATATATGAAAGAGAAATACAGCTAAATGACAATGCTAGTAACAATAGCTGATGCAGGGTTCTCTGCTCTCTGGACACAGCTGCACTATTTATTGTATGTCTGCCTATGGTTTCCTCTTCAACATACAGCAAACAGAAAAGAGGGTAAAACCACCTGGGAGGCAGAGATGGTTTTGCTCTGAAAACAGTACTCCCCTGAGAGGGCCTAATCCAGAGTGTGACCACCTTTCAAACACATTACAAGAGCTTTCTGTTTTTAAAAAAAAGCTTTTTGTCATTTCTCAGCTGACATGAAAGGGGAAAAAGAGGAGGATTAAAACAAAGCTAGGTGTGTGCATATCAAACTATGATTCTTCTGTGGGGAAAGGGGGAAGAACAAAGAATCTTTGAAGTCCCTTTGGGATCTCATCACAGGTGCGTAGCTCTCTCTAAGACCATTTAGATACAATAGGGATAAATGCAACAGAAGACCAGAAATACAAAGATTAGGCACAATCACTTAGCATGAATGTGACACAAGAAAATTGACCATAATTAGTTTTGAACACACAAAATTTTGTCTTACATCTTTCGCTATCTCTCATCAGGGAAGAAACTTCAAGCATTAAATGGGCATAAGAGAACAACAGAAGATAATTAATATTATAAATGTGTAGATATTCTTTTATGTCTCCTTTTTATTGAGCCCCCCCTACCTCTGCTTCAGTTATTCAGTATATCAGTTATGTATTAGGACATAACTCCTTTGTCTACAAAATTAAGGCATTGTAACATGAGAGAAAATTATTGTCACATTTCCAAATAATTTTAAAAAACTATATGCCTTGCATATAATTATGAATTTTCCAAGTAAGTCCTTCCTCACCATTAAACAAACAAAAAAAAACCCCACAAAACTAATAAAATGTAGTTAAGACAATTTCCAGAAGGAGATGACAGATGATATATGATGTATATATATCTTGCTCAATGAATAAAATTAATTCAACTAGTTCTGTTTGCAGAAGCTGAAAGTAGTTCATATTCTATTCTAACAGTGTAACAAATTTATCACATCATTTAGTAACAACATAAATTGCTTCGGTGCATATAAGTGTGTTTTTAAAAGACATGCCATAGATTAGACAGTAATTCTACAGTGTATCAGTGATCTGAAAATGATTTTTTTTTTTAACTGGTTTTGTTCCACTGGTGTTCTATGAATTTAATTCCTCTATTGCTGTCCACTGCTTAAGAATTCATTACCAAAATCAGTATTTCTTGAGGGGACTAGTTTGATAGCATTAGATATGAAAGTTCTTGTTTAACAGCAGGACATCAAATAGCATCACAGCTATCTTCTTTATATTTGGATCTATAAAGTTAAGAAGAGGACTGAGCTGCTAAACATTTTAAAATGCTGACTTGTCAACACAAAATAGAAAATGGAAATTCTTAGTTACATTTTATCTGGACCACTGAGCACATAAAGTCCCTAGCCAACCAGAATGTAGTTGTAAACATGGAAAACTACCAAGCATTTATTTTCATGTATTATTTCTCAGCTTTAACAGTTTAAGAGAGCAAAATGAACAAATGCAACTGAATTACATTGAAAATATCAGTGTAATTTCTAATAAGTCTTAGGTTAAAAGGAATATATTAATGACAATTTTTTTCCTTCATCAGAAAAAGCAATATAACCCCTGTCATATTCTCTTAGAATAGATTGGAGCAATTCTATCACTTCAGTTCATCTCAGATATCTTTGAAATTTTTTATGTGATTATTTATTAAAGTATCTGGATTACACACACACGCACACACACACACACTTATTCATTGAACTTGCCTAGTTACTTTTTACTTTAAGGGGCAACTTTTCTAATCTTTGATAAAGTTGGGAAAACTTATTATATAAAGAGCTCAGATACACTGAGAAGTAATCCCCCTGCAAGTCCAGATATTTGACTTTAAGGTTAATAGATGTCATTTCCACATAAGCACTCTAGGAACGAGCAATTCATGAGAAGCTGAAGTTGCTTTGTAAGCAAGCTCTTCGTCACACTGATATAAGGTAACACATGTTTCAGATTGCTGAAGCCATCCATTCTTACATGGAGGCATTCATCTGGTAAAACTTAAGGCATCTAAAATTAGGGTTTTAAGACAGAAGCATAGGCTTCTTCTATTTGCAATAAAGCTCTGAAGGGAAATTCAGATATCTCAGTAGCCTACACCTGTCCATCAACTATCCAAAGATCCCAGGCTCCTAACCTAGATTAGATGTATAATGTTGGACAGTGTGAATAATCAAGCCATGCACAAAAATGGGCAGAAGTCCTAAGGCTGTTATTTATGCCAACTCTGTTGAGCCTAGGGCCATTCCTTAGGAAAATCTGCAATATAAGTAAGAGAGTAGGGGAAAAAAAAGGCAAAAAAAAAGGCAAAAAAAAAAAGCAATCATCAAAAAAAAAGCAGTTATTAAAAAAAATCAGTAAGAAGTCATTAAAGGCCACATTTACCCACAGCATAATCATACAGGAAGCTTTCTTAGTCAATGCACTGAAATTCAGCAAGGTGTGATGTATCTTAATGTGAAGACTACTGCAGAATCAGGCCTTAAGGAAATATTTTTAAAACATTAGGAGAAAATGTAAAATCTTCTTATGAAATATGATGTTTGGATTTATAACTGTGTTTGCCTTGGTAAGTTCTGGGAAATTTCCCTAAATCAAATTAAACTCAGGGAGCCCAGCCTGCCTCATAAATCACTAGTCTGAACAAGCCATGCCTCAAGTGATGCACGTCTAAGTCAGGAAGCATGAGGATAAATTTGATGACATGAAATGAGCCTGTTAGACCTGGATAAAACTGTGAATAGACACTTTTTATACTTTGTCTAGACAGCTGCAAATGAGGCTTGTTTTTGTAAAATATGGGATGAAGAATCCACATGTGCAAGCTATATTGCTACAGCCCCACTTTATCTTATTCAAGAGCTTATTGCACATTCACAGTAATGAAAAACTTTTCTGCTCAAACAGTTGTGGAGGTTACTCCAAAATTTGAATCTGAAAATGCTCAAATAAGTATCAGGTCTTGGATATCTGCTTCTCCAATGTCTGTGCTAGCAGGCAGGAGGCAACTAGAGAACAGGCAAAACACTATGAATGAAGCCCCTTCAGCTTAAGAAGTTTATCACTGGGGTAAGAATGAGATCTTCTTTCTACTTAAAAAATTATCATTAATTCACAATGTAAAGTTACACTATATGACTGTACAAGACTTCATATACAATCAATTAGATACAGTGGAAGGCATCTGTGACCAGCTTCCACTTGATAGGAAAGCAGCAATGGCAGTAGCCAGGTAATCAAACTTCACTTGGGAGGTGTTTGTCGGGTTCATAGTCTTGCAAGACAGGACCTGATGATAGGGGAAAGCACCTTTGCCTGGCTCCTAATTAGTATTTAACTGGCACTTAGGGAGCACAGTGACCTGGAGTGCTGTAAATGGGGACTGCCAACAGAGACATAGCAGTTTGCATGCCAGTTTGGGGTGGTGGGGCGGAATGTCCCAGGATGCTGCTTGAGCTGCTTTGAGATAGTGAGGTCTATGCTGGTGTTCTGGTAGGAAAACTGGTGATCATTTCAGACCACGGTGACACAACACAGGATGCTGCTCCTGTAGCAACCCCCTGGGCTGTTCTTAGTATATCAGAGGCATCAACCCAGACAACGCTGCTCCAGGGGATACATGATTAGTCATTCAGGTGATGGGCTGCAGCAAGTGCCTGTGCTCCCCAAGGAGCTGAGATGGGGGAGGACCTTGTCTGTGGGAGGTGTGCCTTCAATCACTGAGCTGTCAGATGAAGGGATGCAGGAAGAGATCAGTGGATTATGCTCCACAGAGGAAATTGAGCAGGAAATCACTAGGGTGCTAGCAGTGATGCTGAAAGGACAAGAGCTGAGGCCTCAGGGTGCAGAATAGAATGGTCAAAAGCAAGGCTCAGGCAGAGGGAGGGCAGTGATTCTTAGGACAAGACATCTTCAAAGCTTGGCATCCGTTGCACCAAGATAGCCGCTCTCCCCTCATTTGGAAAAAAACAGATGGAGAAGACATGGGGACCTAACAATGGAAAGTGGAGAGAAATTAATTAGTTCCTTTTAGCTCCTGTTCAACAGGTCAAAGCCAGTAGGGAGAAGAAGCAGGGACTACTAATATGTTAGGACTGGAATACTGTGTCCAATTCTTCCTAGTTCAAAAGAGACATTGAATAACTGAAGATGGTCCAATGGAGGGCCACCACCTGGCCAAGAGGATTGGAAAACTTGACAAGGTTGAAAGAATTGGAGTTCAGCCTAGAGAGGAGAAGGATTGAGGAGGAGATCTAATCCCAGTCTTTCAACAGAAGACTGCATAGGAGAAGATGAAGGAACTCTGTCTACCAGGATGCAGGATGAAAGGAAAAGAGGTGATGGGCACTATTTGCTTCAGGGGAAAATCCATATGGATATAAGGAAAAAAAATCTTGATTGTGACAACAATAAACATTGCAATGGATTATGCAGAGAAGTGATGGAATCAAGCCTTGCCTTGGCAGGGTCCTGGATAAGCTGGCCTTGGTCTCAAAAGAAGGTGGTACCAGATGATTTCCAGACATCCCTTCCAGAGATCCCAACCTGGGATTTTCTGTGTTTCTATGAGACTAAAGGAGTTAAATCTTATGGCCTCAGCCATACATGCCACTTCTGTTACGGCATTTCTGACCACTCTACAAGATGAATTGGTCCAATATTACAAATGCTAAAAAATATTTTTAAAATGAATTTTAAACTGGAAATAGAGTTTATGAATTTATCTGGCTTGTACTGTCAGTATTGGATTCTCCTGTAATGCATCATTATGAATTATCACTGTAGTACATTCATAGTGTGAACACAAGAAACCCAGAACAATAGCTTCTAATTCAAATTCTGTAATTCACTAGCTTCAGTTACAAGATACATTTCACAAGGAATAATCAATTGTAAAACACAGTGAGAAAGTGCAGAAGTTCTGTAGAGAAAAATCTGGAAGGTTTTGTAGGAAGAATTCTGAAAAAGTCCTGAAGAATACATGTGAAGAAAAAAGATAGGTGAGCGATACGTTTGTCCTAGTGTACAGGCATGTTTTCCTGGGAAATCACGAAATTCTACAGAAGAAATTCTCTTCTCCTTCCCCTCCAGGAGCAGGAGCAGCTGCTAAAATCAAGACTCGGTCTTTGCTGTGGGTGGGCATCTTCCGCCGGACCACAGTTTCATTAGGGCCTTTAGCACCTTTCTGCTTCTGGACAAGAAGAAAGAGCAAGTGTGCGAAGGTGTTGGGTTGACGGTTGGACTCGATGATCTTAGAGGTCCTTTCCAACCTCAATGATTCTATGATTCTATGATTCTATGGGCATCTTCCGCCGGACCACAGTTTCATTAGGGCCTTTAGCACCTTTCTGCTTCTGGACAAGAAGAAAGAGCAAGTGTGCGAACATTGTGGAAATACTCACATTCCAAGAAAATTTCAGAACTGAGGGAAAGAGTACAGTGATCTGTTATCTGAGAAAATAATTTAAAAATTGTCAAATCATTACTGCACATATGATGAGCAACATACGAGTTCTCAGATAATGCCTTTTCTCTCTATTTAACAGACAGTTTTCCTTAAATCTTGGTCAAAGTATGCTGGCTGAAGAGAATTAATTGAAAGCTTAAGTGTGGGCAGTCAAAGATTGATACACTCAAAATCTTAACATAAGGACACAAAGATAAAGCTGAATCCTACCTGAAGTAGCCACTTAGTATGCAAACCTTCTTCAACAATCCTAAATATCAAGGACCCCAAAACCCAAACAAAAATCAAAATGCAAGTATCCCAATGAAATCCGTAATGTTTTCTTTGGATTAAAAAAAAAAAAAAAAATCAGATGGCTTTCTCAAACAATATCATTCTGTTCTGCCTATCTGTTTACTAAACAATCAATCTGCAGTCCAGTAGCTATATGTATTACTTTATCAAGAATTTAGGGCCCAGTGGAAAAAGTCACGACCCATGATTTGTGAACATGAAGTATTGGTTTCCATCCTGGACTGCAGAAAAGTCAACAGAAGTGTGTGCAACAGTGGATCAAAACAGCTACAAATTCATTTGACGCTATCTGATATTTTAAGATCTGCCCAATTTACAGCTTGGATGATGATATGGAGCTAAATTCTCTTTATGATACTGATGGGTGATCTCCTTCCCATCTATCCCTAGGAAGAGGGCAGACTTTCAGCCTCATAATCAGAAGGAACTTTTGAACTTTTTCTGCTTTTACAGACACCCTATTGCATTGACTTTCAAAATCTTATGATACAAAGCCTGTAACTCCATAAAAACTGTTCCTTTGGCCTAGTGAAGTACATTAGAGAACTTTTATATAGACTCTTTTGGGTCAGTGGAGCTTTCCCAAGGAATCCAAGACAGTAGAAAACCTTACTATTTTATGCTCTAAACCACATCAATTTGAATGTCTTCTGAAGAATCAGCACTCCATCTTTATGCATATATCTAAAAGGCCTTGATGTTAGAAAGACACACAAACACGTACATAATGACAAAAATTTATCTTCTTCCTCCTCTCACCAGAAAAAAATCTTGCTAAAAAACATGACTTCTCCAGACAAAGAAGTACTTCATTGCTTAGACATCTCCACAGGAAAATGCGAGGAAAAAACAGCCTATAACAATTATTAGTTGCTTCTGTTAACATTCAAAATCTTGTTATAGAAAAGAACAAAACACACATTATATGTAAAGCCAAGAATTTGTTATCAGCATATTTAAAACCTTAACAAAATAATCAGAGAATTAATATTAGTTCAGATCAAATTATTAGAATAAAAACAAAGACTAGCATACTACAACACAGAAAATAATAATAACAACAACAACAATAATAACTAAACTTATTATTTGGCTTCAGGCAAATGTATGTGGAGGGAGGTACAGCAAGTTATCAGCATCCCAATTCCTTTGCTGGGAGGAATAAGATGTGATTTTCCACACAGCCACCTCCACCCCCCCAGGGACATGCTTGGTATTTCCACGTTTTCTAACAAGCTTATACACCTTGCTCTTCCTTCACTGGTGTGAAACTTCATACTATATGTGAATTCACTGCATGTGGTGCATTTTGCATAGGTTAGATATTTGGGTTTTGTTCTCTTTGTTACCTCTAAACTAATTTTGTCCAACTCCAGGTCTTCATTTTTTTAATTGACTATAGGTGAATTGTCCAGTGCCAAGCCTGTGCCCCATGTCTTGTTATCCTGTGCTGGCCTCCTCTACACTGCAGCCTGTGTCCCCATGTTTCAAGGCTTCTGCTGTCATACTGAGTCTGTAGTCCTCCACGCTACATCATTATGTTCAAGTTGTGTTCTGCTACATAAAATAACTACTTCTTAATACTATTTATATAAAAACTCTGGTTGTACCATAGAAAGATAAGCAAAAGAAAAACAAATTAGCCATAGCCCCCTAGTTGCTAGGAAAAAAAAAAAAATCATTACCCCTAAACTGAGTAAAATCAAAGCTACTGCCAGCAAGTCAAGAAAAGTTCAGACAGAGAAGGCCTGATAAGGCTCAGTGCTAAGGCTTTGCAAACTCAATACAAAGTTTGTGACCCGTTACTACAATTGGCAATACCTTACTGCAGAGTTACACTTCCTACTTGTCTAGAAAATCACTAAGAATGCACAGTGCAATGCAAATACCTATATCTGACTGAAGCTTTCAGAAATGCTAATAAAAAAAAAAAATATTTACTGTAACAGGTTTTTCAGTGATACTCTGGTCTACCTTATTAACCCCAAAGGACACATTAAAAGCTTAGCACAATTTCAGATATTCCAGTGGTACTAGTATGATGGCCTAGTTTCCATTTAGAAGGACATTGGCTTGCCTTTGTTTTCATTTCCAGAGTGCTTCATTAAGTTTACAAATGTTTCATTAAGCTTTATTAAATGCACTAAGCTGAGAATAAGGAGCTGCACTTTGCACGCTGGGTGAAATGGACTCCATGGATAAAGCCTATTATCAAGAGTGATCTATGAATGCTTTGGCTAATTTGTTACTTGAGGGAGGGTGATTTTTACTTGTTGTTTATTTAAGGGAATGAATTAACATTTTGCCAAACAGATCATACAAATAAAATAAATCACAATTTTGATTAACTATTTTCTATTTTATTTTTTAATTTCCTTGTAGCAAATATATATTCTCCCTGTCAGCAGGCAGGCTGAACAGACTCATTTAAGAAGTACTGATGTTTTGCCGACTTGGGGATTTTACTGTAAGTCTGATGATACCTGATTTATGTTTTAAAGTCCAGGTCTTGGAAAGCTGTCATTAAGTGAGTCTTCACTATGCACACAAAAGAAGTCCTCAAGCTTGGCTAGAAATAATTTGTAATATAATGGCAATATAGTGGGGAATAGCCTTCTAGATGGCATGTTCTGTTAGGCTCCAGTTAAAGAAAAATCTGAAGTTTTCCAAGCTGCTAAAGCCATCAAAGTTTCTGATATGTAACATCTCCCATTTCTGTGGCAGATAAAAATCTCACTGTCCTTGCTTTGAGTACAACTGATATCTGTGGCTGAAACTCCCTGGTGTGAAAAATCAAAACCAATACATTAAACAAGTGCAAGTCCTCAAATTTACAATGCTTTTTAAGCCTGATTCTGAGGTTCAAATGCTTGTTGTTTTTGTTATTATGCTAAGTATAAGTAATTTATGCTAATATATCTCTCTGATTACTGTTTCTTTTTTTTTTTTTTACTTGGAAGCTCACAACTATTTGTTGTGAAAAAACCTATTTCTATCCTTGGCTGCACTTTAATTTTTCTATTCAAAATTTTTTACATGTTACAACATTCTTAGCTCCTTGAGAAGAAGATATTGGTTTTGGAGAAGAGTAAACTCTTCATTCAACATAGCCAACATTTTTGTCTTAGTTCATATATACTTCATGCTAATTAGGACAGAACCTTAAATAGAATTAATTATTATATCAATGGAGCATCTAATCTGCACCACACAGAACAACTATTTCATTTGTTAATGAAACTCTACCATATTACTATTTTGAAAATAAACTGAGAATGAGGAAGAAAGTGTGAGAAACAGCCCTGCGATACCCAGGTGAGAGAAGAAGGAGGGGGAGGAGGTGCTCCAGGCACTGGAGCCGAGATTCCCTTGCAGCCCATGGAAAGACTCAGTGGGGCAGATATCCACCCTGAAGCCTGTGCAGAGGACCACACACCAGAACAGGTTTACCCTGAAGGACTGCAGCTTGTGGAGAGGACTCATGCTGAAGCAGGGGAAAAGTGGGAGGAGGAAAGAGCTGCAGAGGGGAACTGTTATGGACTGCAACCCCTTCATTCCCCATTTGCCCTTCACCGCTCTGGTAGCGAGGAGGTATAGGAGCTGGCAATGAAAGGGTGAAGTTGAGCCTGGGAAGAAGGGAGGGGTGGAGGGGGTTGGAAGCTGTGGTTTTAATTTGTCTTTGTTTTGTACTATCCAACTCTGTTTTTAATTGGCAATAAATAATTAGTTTTCCCTGAAGAATTTTAAAATCAGGAAATATACAATCTGACTTCAATACAGAGAACAAAGATCTGGTATTATCTGTGTTTACTAAATCAAGGTATAATTCACCAGTAGGTCACTTTGCCAGTAAACTTAATCTAAGTCATAGAATCATAGAATCATAGAAACATTTAGGTTGGAAAATACCCATTCCCTAAAACTCACTGTCAAATCACACACAGCCTACAGATAGAACAGACATGTCTATTATATACTGTAATGTATTACAATTCAATGTTGCCCTGGTTTCAGCAGGGATAGAATTAATTTCCTTCCTAGTACCTGGTACAGTGCTGTGTTTTGGATTTAGGATGAGAATAATGTTGATAACACACCAATGTTTCAGTTGTTGCTAAGTAGTGCTTACACTAGTCAAGAACTCTTCAGCTTCCCATGCTCTACCGACTGAGAAGGCTGGAGGTGCACAAGAAGCTGGGAGGGGGCACAGCCAGGACAGCTGACCCAAACTGGCCAAAGGCATATTCCATACCATGTGACGTCATGCTCAGTACATAAACTGGGGGAAAGCTGGCCAGGGGGGCCGTTGCTCAGGGACTGGCTGGACATCGGTTGGCAGGTGGTGAGCAATTGCATTGTGCATCACTTGTTTTGTATATTATTATTATTATTATTAAATTATTAACCTGTTTTTATCTCAACCCACACATTCTCTCACTTCTACTCT
>NW_008794093.1:926944-929514 GCF_000699145.1 Aptenodytes forsteri
ACAGCTGACCCAAACTGGCCAAAGGCATATTCCATACCATGTGACGTCATGCTCAGTACACAAACTGGGGGAAAGCTGGCCAGGGGGGCCGTTGCTCAGGGACTGGCTGGGCATTAGTTGGCAGGTGGTGAGCAATTGCATTGTGCATCACTTGTTTTGTATATTATTATTATTAAATTATTAAACTGTTTTTATCTCAATCCACAAATTTTCTCACTTCTACTCTTCCAATTCTCTCCCCCATCCCACCGGGGAGGGGGGGAGTGAGCAAGCAGCTGTGTGGTGCTCAGTTGCTGACTGAAGTTAAACCACAACAAATGTGAAAGCTTTTTGCAATGGGAGATGGTGTCCGAGCAAAGTGAAGAGTGAATCATGTAAAATAACTTCATAGCCCATTCAGAACTTCCTCACAAGACATGCTTTTCATCTTTCAGATTGATAAAAGTTCAAAGAATCTAAGAGGCAGGACATGCCTGAGCACTTTTCATCTAGTTGAACTGTGTGGTGAAGCAGTACATTTGCATCGGTTTAAAGTATTATGAGAATAGGTAAGAAGTTATACTTGGAATAGCTGCAGCTTGACAAGAGCTAAATAAGAATCTGGGCAGAACTCAGCTGTTGCCTCCCCTGACATCAGTGGGACTATGTTTTAATCACTTATGTGATACATACATTTGTGTATCAAGACTGTAAAGCCCATCTGTAATGTAAAACATATTTCTCTTTTGGTGTATAGATTGTTATAAATTACAGTATCCATATGTTGAAAGGATCAACACTACAACCAGTAATAAAGACATTTATGGTCTTTCGCATTGTGCTTACAAAGCTTATAAACATTTCTACAGCATGACAGATTGTTTGAACACAATGAGCCACAGCCTTACACAGTGTACCTCCATTTAAAATTTGACAATTAAATAATTTGCAAATTACATAAGGTAGAAGATATATGGTTCTCATACATAAAATATCTATATCTATCATATCCTGTATCTTACATCTTACACCTTACACCTTAGTGTTATTAAGATATATTTCTCCAGGTAGTTGGCACTTGAGCTAAATGGAAGGTATTAAATTAGTACTTTTCAATCATTGTCATCCATGTCAACTTTTTCTCAGTAATTCATTCTTAGACGAACACATTTTTAACTCATAAAACCCTGCAGTGATCTTAATATGAGGACTACGAATACTGAGGAATGAGCCAGAGAACTGGAAGTTTCCATCAGGTTCTAAATTACACTCAGATCTGAAGGTGTGTAAGAGAGTAAGAACGTATTAGGTTCACCTCTAATTGTGAATGTTCTTATATTTAAAGCCTCCTGCAATTTGAGCAAACACACAGAGTCACTTCTTTGCTGCTGAAGGCTGTGAGACCTGTACACTGTCACTTTCAGACTTTCACAGGCAGTAAATTCAAATTCAAAGTGAGTCTCTCTCTCTCACTTTCCTCTTCCTCTATGAATCACTAAGGACCATTTGAGCCCGCAAGTCTTGCTTGAAAGAATATGCATTAATTACTACTCATCAGCCTTAAATATGGTGACAGCTCCTGTTAGCAGCACTGTTTATTGTGTGACCACCTTTTCAGCTCTGTTGTCAAATGGAGGTTTTTTTCACATTCCCAAGAAAACAAACTTTTTCTGTGACCAGCTGGTGAGAACAAATCTCTTATCCCTCCCCTTTCTGATTCTGAATTCTCCATCCTTATTTCCTTGCCAATGAAATTCTTTCCTTATAGATAGGGGCCAGTCTGAAGTTATATATACAATTTTAGGCTGCTCAAAGGAGAGGAGCTATATACTGCTTCTCAGCCGATATAAAACCAAGAGTAATTTTGCTGAAATCAAAACTCCTTGACAATACATAAGATAGAAGCTAAACTCAGCTAGGTCTTCCAGATCAATAGTGGGTTTTATTTACAATTATTCCTGTAAGAAATATTCAGTGCTTGCTAGAACAGAAACATTTTAACTGTCTTTTTAAAATGTTTTAAAAACCCTGTATGTTTTAAGCCTTGTTTAATGAAAAGAGCTTGATTCTCCATTGCTTTTATCTCTTGCATTATGTCTTCCCAGGATGAATTCACTTTTTCTCAATATCCTGTCTGATCTGTAGGTATCTCCATACCTACAACAGAGTATCTGTCTTCTCCTATAGGCTGTCCAGGCAGTTGGAGAGGCAACAACACTGGCAATTAGGCACTGTATTTTTAGGAAATCTAAATGAGGCTTGGGTAAAAACAGATTGCTATATATATGTCACAGTAAAACAGCATCCCCACATGGGAAACCAGTATTAATTTAATTTTAGTAGCTTAACAGAAATCTAAACAGAAGCTCAGGGAATGGTCTGTGTTTCTGCTTAACATTTGAATCACAAGTTACTCATTTAATACCATCAGATTTATAACAGGTTACTACCAACCACAGATATAGGAGAGCTTATGGCCATCTACAGATCATAGAATCATAGAATCATCAAGGTACCCACCCACTCCCCTGGGCAGCCTGTGCCAATGTTTAACCACTCTTTCAGTAAAGACATTTTTCCTCACGTCCAGT
>NW_008794093.1:934431-942133 GCF_000699145.1 Aptenodytes forsteri
TTCAGGCAGGGCCCTCCGGCGCGATCCTCCGCTCCGGAGACCTTCGCCTCGGTGGCAGAATCATCTGCCCCTGTTGCAAGGGAAGTTTTTGAAACATCTCACTAGTTCATCTCCTGCAGGGGACACTGCGCTTGATTTTCATGTCAGTGTTAAGCCATGACTTATATCATATATTACTGCCCAAATCCTCTGTAAGCTCTTGATAGGTATTGTGATCCAATTGTCAAAAAGTTCTTAATTTTCTGTGACTGTCTGTGGTTTCACCCTCTACAGAAATATTTCTTGTTGTAAAGGTTTGTTTGGAACTCTCTCTACCAACCTACTCAATGTGAAAATCCTTTCTGATGGAGATGCTATTCAGTAATTGCTTACTATTTCTTGGGTAAACTAAGTCTGGAAGAAGAGTGCCTGAAAAGGTATAAAACAAAACTTTTTTTTTTTTTTTTTTACCATCCTTTTCTGCATATTCCTCATTAAAAAATCTTAAGTCTCTCAATTTTCAAATATCAACGTCCAAAAAACTAAACATTAACTGAAGAACTGTAAATAACTTTACAAATATTACCTAAGGTAGAATTCTATTTCTAGATATCTGTAAGATATAAAACTTTTTGTATTAGAAATTTCTTAGCATTATTCTTCACACAGGACCACTCATAGTACTTAAAATATGGTTACGGATGACAGCAGGTCGTAACACTTTCAACTGGTCAAAGTTCGTCGAAGAAAGATCAACTCAATTCATTGGGACACCTGTTGTTTCTAGTATAGCTGTTTTTCCTGGTCTGAGATCCATCAAAAGGTTTCATCCTAAATATAACATAGGGTAATTATTGCCTGAGGAAAAAAAACACAGTCCCTGAATGAGACACCTCTGAAAGAGAAGCAGCAAAGATTATTAGGGAATTAAAAGGTTTCAGAGATTAAACAGCAGAACCTGCGACCATAAACACAATTTCATATAAGTCTTTTCACTTACATGATACATGATTCACAAAATGAGAGAAGACTTAGGGTATAAAGCATAAGCTTTTAGCCACCTCCAGAGAGAGAAGGAAAAAAGAGAGAGAGAGAGAGGGGAGGGAGGGAGGAAGGAAGGAAGGAAAACATAAAAATCGGAGAAAGCTCTTTTAAAGTAAAACCAGGGCATATTAATTTGTTATTCCTACATTCATTTGCATGGGTACAGATGGTTCAGAACAACATGATCTTTTTTTCCATTTTGCAACCTTAAGCCTCTGTCCTAACAACACTGTATAGTAAAGGTAAACCTGGCAGAACTTCCATTGACTCAAACTGCTTAGGTCATTATATTTAGGTTACTAAATAATGACGCAGAGTATCAGAGTTATAGGCCAATCGTACTATCAGAAGCAATCTAGACAAAGAAGGACACTTATATGAGACCAATTACCTCCTCATATCAGTACATCAAATTTACAATATAGATTGCATCTAAGAAGAAAAGAAAACCCACCAGTTAAAATGTATTTCAACTGTAAGTGAAAAGGCCCTCAAGAACATAAAATTGAATGAACCTGTTGAAGGTTAATAATTGTTAAGCTGAAAATAAAACTTGTATTATGTATTAAAAAAAACCTTCATAACATAAATAATCAAGATGAAAAAATAAGGTAATCATTGCTAGCTCGTTTTAGTACTCAATACAGGGTGTTAGTTAACAGGACTTCCAAGTCCTGAAATTACTAAGTAGCTGGTGGTTGGCAGCTAGTATTTATTATCCTAATGGATATGAAAAGAGTATTTTCTGTGTGGTATTATGACTGTTACAAGACTTTAAAAGGCTTTTCTTTCAGTGGCAAGAAGTACATGATGAGGTTGTAGACAGCAAATTCTATTAAGCTGTTGCAGTGAGCAGGGAACAGCCTGGGTACAGACCTCTCTCAGCATGCAGGGAGATCTGGATCTCTGTAAACATGATATATGAAATCTTTGGTGGTAGTAGTTTAGCCATAATTAACTCTTTGTTGAAAGGGGGGAGGAAGAGAGAAATACAGAGTTTATATATCTGCGTGGCTGCAGCCCACTCACTTAAATAATTTAAAAGATTCTTATATCAATGTTAATGTACAGCACAAACTCAATGACTGTATAAGCACAATTGTTTCAGCTGAGATTTTTCACAGCAGCAGTGAGTATGGCACTAAACAAATTGTATCATCCCTGTCTATGATATGTTCATGTTTACTTTATTCTACACAAAAATAAAGTAAGAGACATCTATAGAATGATTAAGATGTTATTATATCAAATATAATTATTTAATAACTTTTAATGAGTGATTTGTTACAAAGAATTATATACTATATTTATGCAAAGATTCTTATTAACCATTGTAAGATTTTTTTTTCTCAAGTTTTCTCAAGTATATTTTGTACTTAGAACATTTATTTCTATTTGTCACATTTTTTTGGTTCCCTAGAAGGTACAAGACAGGTTTATTGTTCTGTCTTCTGATTTGTTTATGTTGGTACTATTGTCTTGAGACATTACTAAAGAATATGTAATGAAATACCTGAGATAGAACAGTAAACTTGCTGTATTTTAGGATATCTTGAGAGATTGGTGCTATAAATATGTTGTTCTTACTCAAATCAGTAACAACATGTTTTCCATGTGTACTTCTTGCATGAATGGAGAAAGAACTTTAAATATTTAATGTTTTCAACATTTGATAGAAAAGTATTACAGTTGTTGGCTATAAGCATCTCTTCTCATGAGGACACCACAAATCCTATCCTTAAGGTACTTTCTGATCTGGATTTTGTGGGGAAAATTATAAAATTAGCTGCTTTCAGAAATGAACAATCATGAATCTTTGGGTTTTCTATCTACCCTAATTGGAGCTCTAAATTACATGGGTCAAAGGAAAGAAAGCATTTCTGCACAGAACTACAGCAATTAAATGGACTCTATAAAAATCATAATCTTCAAAGTTAAAGAGAATGTTGCAAAAAACAGGAGCTTGAGAAACTGTGGGTTGTTTGGTTTTTTGGTGGTGTGGTTTTGTTTTCGGGGTTTTTTTTTTCTGTCCATGATTTCAGGGTGTTATAGCAAATAATTTGACACATTCTTCTATATTCAAGTTTCTTCACTGCTGCATCAAAGTTTCTACACTTACTTCATATTTTCAGTCACTCAGAACTCTACCCTTCGTCTTTGTCCTAGGAAAAAATTCAGCAGTATGAGCAGGAAAAAAACAAACATCTTGTCATTCCTTGGCAGCAAAAAAAACCCAAAAACCACTCAAGAGGAGTAATGCACCAAGCAGCGTGAGACAGCCTCATCCTGCAGTACTTTAGTTTTAATGTGTTTTTGCAATGAGAACTGAGAATTTAATTTGGGCTTTACTACAATGCTGCATCATTAACTTCCAAACACCTCTAGAGCTTTTCCATTTCCCTGGCTTCATTGTTAAATCTTGAATTAGACTGCGTTAGCCTTTAGTTCAGGTGCAGTATCTACCTCAATCTTACGCAGCTGTTCTACTTCTCTTCCTTTAGATAAATGTCTTATTTCTCCTCCTCTCTTCTTCCTGACATTTTTTTCTTTCTTGAATGTTTCAGATAAAATCATCTGTACTAATCCTTACTTTCACATCCGAAAACTAACAGTTAACTAAGGACTGCAGGAAGATCCTATTCAACAGCTATGTGAATAACAGAGATGGTTAACAGAGACCAGAAATACAATTTTGTGATGGTTTAGATTCTTTTTTCATTCTACTTTGGAGAAAATGTTAAACCTCAAAAAGGCTTTCAAAAAAACAAATTTTGCAAATATCTAGTTATTGCTCAGAGAGGTTTGGTTTTCATTTCATCTTCTCCTCAACCAGTGGATTTACCAGGACCACATAAAACTTTCAGTGAGAAAGGCTGTCAAAATAGATACAACTCCATGAGATATTTAGCTTTCAATGAAATTGAATTTTATACTGAAAACCTTTCTAACCAGCCTCGGTGAATGATAATGACTCTGACAGAACTCTCTTATGTGGGAAGATTTAAGAGAGTGTATATGTCACATGTACGTTCACCTCAGTAACTCCATGTTCTTGTAGTAACAAGGTCTTTCTTCTCTCACCAGGCTCTACATCATCACCTGCAAGGAAAGCTAGGTGTCAATGCCAAACTCAATAAAGAGTTGAAGTACCTGTAATAGTGCCAGAAGTAATGTTTCAATTAATCTTTCTGAATTAATGTCTGCTTCATTTCCAGGAAGTCCAGAGGCATACGTAATGGACCCGTTTTACACTACTAAAATACTATGAGAAAAATGTTGCTTCTCTAATTTGGATTACAGATCTGCAGGAGGAATTAGGTAGGAGGAACACCACCATGAACCAGTTTGATTCGGGGAAAAAACAGAGAAAAGTGCAGTCCCTTTTTATTCTTTTTTGCAACCAGGTAGAAAAGCAAAGAGGAATATTGTTCCTGCACTGTACTACCACCAGGAGCACACTAATTTGCTGCCAATTCAGCCTAAAAGTAATCACTGGTCCTAGCGACTGGTGGATTTATGACACTGCAGAGAGACCTCTCCAACCTCTTGAGGTTCTGGAATATTTGAAGTGGCCATCTAGCATCAAAATCAATTGGAGAGAGTGAATGTTGCTCAAAACTCCTGGACACGTGCAAGTTGATGATGGTGATTGCAAGAGCCTAGTCCCCATGAGCTCTATATTTGCTTCAGAGAGAACGAGACACTTGTTCTCTCTTCTCCAAACACAGGGAACAGGCGCCTCCTGCCTCCCTCTCCTATGGTCTCTTTTATAATAGTCAAGCTATTATAATCTGGCTGTATATAATGGTGATGAAGCTTTCTAACAGCACTGCTGATAATGCTGTTATTACTTGGTAATTTCTTCCATTGTGAACAGGGGAATGCAGTGATTGTTTGCCTGATGCTTGATTGTGATTTTGTCAATATGGAGCTCTCACTTGCCAACAACCAAGAAAGTATCTGATTAACTCTTTTTTTCTGTACTGTTAAACATATTTAGTCTCTCTGTTCTCCTGCTAGGCCAACTGGCGGGAGGGCTCATCATTACTTCATTCATTGTTTAGTAACAAAACAGTTGTAGGAGTTTAAATGAATGGCTGAGTGGCAGAAACACTGCCATGTTGTTCCAGCACAGCATCTTTTGCACCTTTTCATAGCAAAATATACATATATGCTGCCTGTAAGCAGCATACTAAGATTATCACTGTATAATTTAATTCCATTGGCTGGTGGAGCTCAGTAATTCAATGCAACTCATTGTAAAGTTGTCACAAAGAGAGGCAAACAGATCTGAAATGTAAGAACTTCTCTGCAATTTCTTATTGATCCATAATGAAAACTATCCGTTAACATTAGAAAAGTGTGCATTTCTTAAAATATTTAGAGCTTCATTCTCTGAGGTCCTGTGTACTTCTGGAGAAGTCACAAAGAATTTAAGTGGTACAGGCATCCCTTAGAGTCTCTCAGCATCTCATTGCTTGGGGCCTATAAACAGTGCAAACAATGCAAAATGATTCCTTTCTCAGCTATTTATATTAAAAAAAAAAAAGCAGGGAAATTAATTGCTATGATATCAAAAATGCATTCAGAAGGTACTAGAATCTTACCATTTGAAGCTGTAAGAATATTTACATAGGCAGAATATTCCTAGTTAAAATTAGTTTCCCTTATAAAGCTGTATGGAAAAGATGCCAAAGTCCAGCATGGTAATGACTGATGGGGGGAGCTTGCAGAACGTACACAGACATTTGTTAAGAGGATTATTTTGTGTGAAGCATTTCCATAGACACTGAAACCTTTATTAAGGACCAAATCTATACCACGGTTTCCTTTCAAGACCATGTACTTCTAGAGGAACAACTCTGGTCCATCATATTTTCTACCTGACAATCTCAGGGTCTCTGTCAGAAGTAAGTAACTGTATTTCAAGTGGTGACATTCTTGTAGAGTAGAGAGCGCCTTGTGGAAATAACAGTTCATGAAAGCTGTTTTTTTTGAGTTGTTTTTTTTTGTGTTTTTTTTTTTTAAAGATCTGTGGAACTTTAGTGGATGTTTTTCTAAGGCTCTGTGCAATTACTAACAACTTCTGTTCAAGGCATTGACATTTATGAGTACTCTAAATGAAATGCTCTAGCTCAGAATCACTCTAACAGGAATCTGAGCAGGGTTAGCAATAGGGTCAGATATTTGCTTACTGATAAAGAATAGTATGTAAAATATAGAAAAAACCACTCATTACTTATGGCCCAGATTGAGCATTATGTGTAATTCTAAGATTGTCTTATATATTTTTCTTAGTTTATCTTAACAAAATTTGGCAAATTATATATAAATAGAAAAATAATTTTGGGAGTGGCAACATTACTACATCTAGAAGATAGTTTCCTTTTGCTAGTCTTATTAATCAGGTGGGACGCAATACTAAGCCTACAAATGATCAGTAGAAAAAAAAATACAGCAGAAGGCAGACATCAGTTTTATTACAGTGTGTTCAAAAATATATTTAGAATTTACCAGTATGTTACATATTCACTCAGCAACTATCTCTGTGTCTTCACAGGACACAGATTTTCTATCTCTTTTTGTATATACAACTGATAGAGGTATCTAATGAATAATTCATTGAAAAGCACATGCAGCACATGGACGACTTGGAAATGAAATCAACCAATTGGCATCTGAAACTCATATTATGAAGTTTCAACATCCAATGATGAGGGAGAAAATGGTCTGTGTGTTCCTCACTCAATGACAACTGTATGTATAACCTAGGATGGAATTCAGCTCAGTCCTAAACCAGCTTCACATTCAGAATTAGCATAAAGGCAGTAGCATTTCTTCACATTTATGGTGTTGCCATTGATACCAGAATCTGGCCATAAGCACTCATAGAAAACTTAGATATGATGTAGCTCCACTATAGTTTGCAGCCCATAAGGCAATAAACGTCTCCTCCAGAACAGCTTATAAATTCTAACTTTCACAAATAACAACGTTATCACTATTCAATGAGGGAAGGCTAATAAATTTTAACAATAACCAAAGCAAAAATAATGCCCTAAAACTCCAGTGAATGAACCGTTTCAACAGAGCTCCATGAAAACCAAGGAAACATTAAGAAGCATAAATACAGTACAGTGCAGTACTTAAAAATTTGGGTTACTTCAATCCTCCAAGAACCAATAAGTTTCCAAGTTGTCTCCCCTTTGTGGGAACAGAAGCTCCCATCAGATCTCATCATACACATGCAAATGCATGATAGAACAGAAATATTGACAGTTAAGTACCAAGAATACAAAATCATATAGTTAGAAAGAAAGATTTGGTGGTTCGAAAGCTTTAAATACAATCTGGTCATTCAAAAGCTCTAAATATATACAGTTCCTCATACTACATTAAACCAAAACCAGTGTAACTTGCCCCATTCCCCCTCCACCCCACCCCACCCCCCTGAAAAAAATAGAGACTTATGTCTTGTGAGGGGTAGGGCTTATCCAAAATCGGCAAGAGAACATGCATTAACTCTTCCATTGAGTCTGCAATTGCAAACAGGGTTGTCCTGGTTTCGGCAGGGATAGAGTTAATTTCCTTCCTAGGAGCTGGTACAGTGTTTTGGATTTAGGATGAGAACAAAGTTGATAAGGCACCGATGTTTTAGTTGTTGCTAGGTAATGCTTAC
>NW_008794093.1:944721-949841 GCF_000699145.1 Aptenodytes forsteri
CGGCAGGTGGTGAGCAATTGTACTGTGCATCACTTGCTTTGTGTATTATTATTATTATCATATTATTATTATTATCATTTTATTTCAATTATTAAACTGTTTTTATCTCAACCCACGAGTTTTTTCTCACTTGTGCTCTTCCAATTCTCTCCCCCATCCCACCAGGGGCGGGGGGGAGTGAGCGAGCGGCTGCGTGGTGCTTGGTTGCCAACTGAGATTAAACCACGACAAGGGTATATCGCTATTCTAATGAAATCAAGGGATAAACAATTATTTTTTGACTCCTTGTATCTTGTCTATAAAGATTTATCTCCTTGCTTGTACATTTTTGTGCATTGTACAATATCATAAAAAATGACTAGCACATACAGAATCACAGAAAATGGGGCTGGCTGGAACACCATTTAGTCCATTTTCCTACAGCAAGGCAGAACTAACTATCTAAAGACCACCAGATGGTGGTCTACTTTGTTCTCACAGAACTTCAGTAACTGAACCTCCACAACCCTCCCATACAATTTATTCCACCGCTTCACAACTCTTACATTAGCTAACAGAACGTGTTTTTAATATCAAATTGTAGCAAGAAAAGATTATGGTTTAAGCCATATGTTTCTACTTTCTTCACAATGGACAGGAAAAGTGGATAATTTCCTTTCCCTTTGAAGTTTGTTATAAAGACCATTGTTTTCCTTCCAGAGTAAATATGCAGAAGAAAGTTACAGAGAATTAATGATCTCATAGTCCCTCTTAGGAGTTTGAAATAAGCTAGGTAGCTCTCACTAAATTAATTATTGAACTTTCTCTAATTAAAAATTGTTCATAAGAAATGCTTCCTAACACCACAAGGGAAGCTTGACATGCTTGGTGAAAAACTGCTAGCACTTTCAGTGTTTGATTACCAAAGTAAAGTTAGATGAACATTTAAAAGGCCTCACAAAAGCCAATACAGAATTTCTCTGCAGATGTAATACGGTGCTTTCTTATATTTATTGATCCCAGTGATTCCAAGACAGATTTCCTTACCTAGTGGTTAAAAAGGTGCTCTTTCTCCCCACTGCTAGTCCTGCAAATGATTTGCACCTTCTATAGGCTAACACACCTGCTTTCTCTCAGCCCCATTTCAGATTTTGCTGTTCCTAGCACAGTTTCTCTAGGAATTCTTGATTTTGCATGTGGTCAGCATCAGCTGTGTCATGTAGCAGGGAAGGGTGGGGGGCAGTGTGGGAAAGGGGAGGCTAAATCTTTTCTTTAGCTCAAGTTGCAAAAGAGGTGGTGTGGTGCAACTCTCTGGATTTGTAACTACTGCTAATGCTGCTGAATTCTTCAAATTATGGGCAGCATGAAGGCTCAGCTCCCACCAAAAATAGGAATCCACTCTCAAAATTATTGTTCAACCTTAAACAAGGCTAGAGTAGGAAATGGAACCAGGACTTTCCTTAGGCGCTACCATGGTGCAAGCAGTAAAATTTTATCTTTTGTCATTACTGGTACAAGTATAGCTAGAACCATACTGGTTGGACAGATTTGGAGAAGGAAGACATTTTTGAGAACTGATTTTACTATTAAGCAACATAGAGAATAACATAATGTAGAGTTCCTATCCTCAGCAACAGAGGAATTCATAGGGAAGACTGAGATTTAGACACTTTTCTTTTACTAGACTAATGCTATAGTACATTGACACATCGGGAAATCAAGAGAATTTTTCAGCTGAAAGACTGATTGGGTATAAATTCCAAGTCAGTGCTTTGAAATGTTGCAAATAATACCACTACCTGTATATTTAAGGAGTAGAAAGGTGGTTGACAATTCCTGTTTAGGGAGGACTGATGTGTACATTTGACTGTTCTAACTTTATACTTATTGGAGAAAAGACTAAAAATACAACTAAAGATTAAACTGAATGGAGGCTGGTAGTTTCCTTGTAGTAGCCACAATAGACACATTTATTCAGGTTGAAAGGGCACACTGTCTTTTTAAGAAGATGTCCATATCCCTAACATGTAAAAACTTTTATTTAGGAACAACTTACATGAAGAACACTTTTAGTTATGATATGTTCACAGTTTGGCTAATTGGTTTATGTGTTGTATAACTGACAACTAATTGACAAAACCTCATTTTGTTGTTTTAGCTATGCAATTATTCCTCTAATACACTATAAAAAGTGTCTAATAGGAGAGCAAAAAACCCATCAGGTTAAAGAATTGCATTTCTTCTTCAATTTCAGGAGAATTACAATTTTTCTGGATATCTAAGACTGACATCTTTTAGGCTAATACTAGTGATGGGGTATATATTATTGGATGTAAGAAGGCAGTAAAGTAGCCAAAAATAAATGCAAAAAAAAATTAGCAAGCATCAGAATATTCATGTCTACTTTCTAAGTTGAATTTCTCTGATACTACTTTAAAATGTAATCTCTCCTGAAGGAGGGCTCTAAAAGTCTGCAGTGATTTTATTCCTGAGCAACATAGCTAGCATTGTCTCAGCAGAAATCCTTTCATAGACTCTAGTTTCTCTACATATACAATGAATGGAAACCTCAGGCAGCAACGGCTTCAGTTATGCTTTAGGCTTGATTGAAAATACTTTGAAGTCAATAGGAGTCATTTCATTGACTTTAAGTGGGATTGGATCATACACTGGGCAGAATCAATGGACTTGAATTTAATATGGTCATTTTTTCTTACCTTTTTTTTTAGATCTTTAGATAATTTTCACTTACTATATTTTGAGTTATGTGTGCTGAAAAGACAAAGTCACAGTATTTTTTTATTCATTTCCTTGTGTTCCATGATTGTATCCTAACTCTTCTGTTGGGCTTCCATTCTTCAGGGTTTCACTGGGCTTTGTACTGATGTATGACTGGCATGGTTTGGGTTTGTTTTGTTTTGTTTTGTTTTGTTTTTTCAGTTATAGGATTTTATGATGGAAAGGTTGTGAATAGTTTGAAAAGTTTTCTTTCCCTTTAAAATTAATGTCCTATGATTTATGAGTAACTCAAGGGAAAGTATATAAATAAAGACAAGTAACTCAAGGAAAGTATATAAATAAAGACAACAGCATTTTATGGAAACTTCACACTCTGGCTTTCCTGTTTTAGAACACTGATAAGGGTATAGAAAGAATGATGGATGCTGCATAAAAGGTAACAGAAGTTTGTTGTGAATTGAAAAATGTGCACATTTACAAAATTAATATCACTAAGTTAGTCTATCTATAATATATAGTTATCTATTAACTGACTCAATGTAAAGTTATCTTGTTGAGAAAGGAAACAAAAAATCATAGTAACATAGAGTCATTAAGGTTGGAAAAGACCTCTAAGATCATCGAGTCCAACCATCATAGAGAATAACATAATGTAGAGTTCCTATCCTCAGCAACAGAGGAATTCATAGGGAAGACTGAGATTTAGACACTTTTCTTTTACTAGACTAATGCTATAGTACATTGACACATCGGGAAATCAAGAGAATTTTTCAGCTGAAAGACTGATTGGGTATAAATTCCAAGTCAGTGCTTTGAAATGTTGCAAATAATACCACTACCTGTATATTTAAGGAGTAGAAAGGTGGTTGACAATTCCTGTTTAGGGAGGACTGATGTGTACATTTGACTGTTCTAACTTTATACTTATTGGAGAAAAGACTAAAAATACAACTAAAGATTAAACTGAATGGAGGCTGGTAGTTTCCTTGTAGTAGCCACAATAGACACATTTATTCAGGTTGAAAGGGCACACTGTCTTTTTAAGAAGATGTCCATATCCCTAACATGTAAAAACTTTTATTTAGGAACAACTTACATGAAGAACACTTTTAGTTATGATATGTTCACAGTTTGGCTAATTGGTTTATGTGTTGTATAACTGACAACTAATTGACAAAACCTCATTTTGTTGTTTTAGCTATGCAATTATTCCTCTAATACACTATAAAAAGTGTCTAATAGGAGAGCAAAAAACCCATCAGGTTAAAGAATTGCATTTCTTCTTCAATTTCAGGAGAATTACAATTTTTCTGGATATCTAAGACTGACATCTTTTAGGCTAATACTAGTGATGGGGTATATATTATTGGATGTAAGAAGGCAGTAAAGTAGCCAAAAATAAATGCAAAAAAAAATTAGCAAGCATCAGAATATTCATGTCTACTTTCTAAGTTGAATTTCTCTGATACTACTTTAAAATGTAATCTCTCCTGAAGGAGGGCTCTAAAAGTCTGCAGTGATTTTATTCCTGAGCAACATAGCTAGCATTGTCTCAGCAGAAATCCTTTCATAGACTCTAGTTTCTCTACATATACAATGAATGGAAACCTCAGGCAGCAACGGCTTCAGTTATGCTTTAGGCTTGATTGAAAATACTTTGAAGTCAATAGGAGTCATTTCATTGACTTTAAGTGGGATTGGATCATACACTGGGCAGAATCAATGGACTTGAATTTAATATGGTCATTTTTTCTTACCTTTTTTTTTAGATCTTTAGATAATTTTCACTTACTATATTTTGAGTTATGTGTGCTGAAAAGACAAAGTCACAGTATTTTTTTATTCATTTCCTTGTGTTCCATGATTGTATCCTAACTCTTCTGTTGGGCTTCCATTCTTCAGGGTTTCACTGGGCTTTGTACTGATGTATGACTGGCATGGTTTGGGTTTGTTTTGTTTTGTTTTGTTTTGTTTTTTCAGTTATAGGATTTTATGATGGAAAGGTTGTGAAAAGTTTGAAAAGTTTTCTTTCCCTTTAAAATTAATGTCCTAGGTTTTATGAGTAACTCAAGGGAAAGTATATAAATAAAGACAACAGCATTTTATGGAAACTTCACACTCTGGCTTTCCTGTTTTAGAACACTGATAAGGGTATAGAAAGAATGATGGATGCTGCATAAAAGGTAACAGAAGTTTGTTGTGAATTGAAAAATGTGCACATTTACAAAATTAATATCACTAAGTTAGTCTATCTATAATATATAGTTATCTATTAACTGACTCAATGTAAAGTTATCTTGTTGAGAAAGGAAACAAAAAATCATAGTAACATAGAGTCATTAAGGTTGGAAAAGACCTCTAAGATCATCGAGTCCAACCATCAACCCAACACCACCATGCCC
>NW_008794093.1:949986-958603 GCF_000699145.1 Aptenodytes forsteri
TGTAGAGAGCGATGAGGTCTCCCCTCAGTCTCCTCTTCTCCAGGCTAAACAGTCCCAGTTCCCTCAGCCGCTCCTCATAAGACTTGTTCTCCAGACCCTTCACCAGCTTTGTTGCCCTTCTCTGGTGTCCTGGTTTCGGCTATTATTCAAACTAAACAAAGAAAATAGTCTGGAAAAGTAAAATTAAGAAAAGTGTGTAATTTGGTTAGGTTCTTAATAATTTATAATGGTAAAGTTCTAACTTTAGCATGTATTTGTTTAGTAGGATTTCTTTTCTGACACATTTAAAAAGAAGTGGTTTTTATTTCAGATTTTTTATTAAAAATAATTTTTTAAAAGTAAAACAAATATTCTCATTTCAGCTATAATACAAGTGGTTCTTTCATATTACAATGCATAAAGTTTTAGTTTCATCTGGCTTCGTGTTTTATCATTAGATTTCTCAGTATCCACAACAGGTGTAACCTCTGAGTGAAATTTATTCATTGGGACAAAAATTCTTGATATAATTCTTTTATATGGATTCTTTGGTCTCTAATACAGTGGTCTTCTTCAATAAGGCAGTGCCTCATTTTCTGTCTTCTGTCTTGCCATCTATTTCAGCAAGAATTTAATACTTTACTCTTTCTGCCAACAACTGCTTAAGGTTGGCCAACAGATTACAATATTTTATGGACACGGGAAATCATAAACACCTACACGCAAAGGGACAGCATAGTGAAATAGGTACATTTCCTGAGAAAAGAAACAACAACTAATTTTAAGATTTGAAAATATTTCTCCATCTTCACCTCTTGATCCTTACTGAGAAGCATAATGAGGATTTAAATGAATAAGAAAAAAAATAAAAGAACAAAAAATGAAGCTTTCTTTTAAATCTCTCATTAAAAAAAAAAAACCACCCAAAACCCACAACCTATCATTTTTCCCTCTAATAAGTAGAAGCAGGGTTTTTTTTATTTTGTTGTGTTTTGTTTTCTTAAGCTTTATTTGACAAAATCACTATCAATGTGTTTAAATAAAATTCTAAATGACAAAGCAAAAAAAAAGATTCCTACACTAATGCTTATACCATAGCATTATGGTGACATCTAGGAATCTACAAGGTCTTTGCAAAAATATGTGTGAACACACTGAGGCTTCCTAGCAATCAGAGGTTAAAGGCATAATGCACACGTGTATTGCCTTTTAATTTCATATATTCATTAGTTGATCTTAGGTAATGAGAGGAACAATAGGTGCAGTAGTTAATAAATTATAACTGTGCAAATTCTTATGTTTTTCTCATTCAGCTATGGCTCCTGGGAAAGTTTTGTGCTATAGGAGCATAGAAACACCATGACACTCATTAGGATTGATAGCCTTGTGGACTGAGTAAGTGCCCTGTCATTTTAACTTGAATCACTGTGTGACCAGGTTACAGCAAGGAAAGTGGGAAGACCTGCAGACCAAACTTTCCTGCTTGCTTGATGTTAAAACAAATAAGAATCCAGAAATTAGCCATTCCTATGCTTAAGGCTACCACTTGAGTCTCGTTGGGTATGTTAAAAATTAGTGGACATCCCTTGTCCTAACACTGTCCAAATATTAGAAAAGTTGTAAGACGTTCTAGATTCTCCTTGAGGGTCCAGACACTTACAGGTTCAGCATAGTGCTCTATTCCTGTTAGGGAACTAAGCTTTTTGCTTGATTTAGCCTCTCCTGTTTATTTACAGTTTAACACAGAGCTTCTATCTAATGCCTTTTTTAGCCGAGTAATGATTATTTTTATAGGAATAATGCTTTTCGTTGCTATTACAATATTAAATATTTGTATAAAAAGATTATACAAACTTTATTCAAAATGGTCCACAGAGACAGAAGTTTAAAATGCCAGGAAGTTTTTGAAGTTGAGCATTTGAGTTCCATTCCTGATTTCATACTTCTTCTGCAAAAGAGGAACTTGAAGTAATCTGGCTTTATAGTACTTTTATTTCTGTTTCTCAGTTTCTCTCATTGTAGTACCAGTCTGCTTTTTCTCAAAATCAGGATCTTTACCAAATCCATACTGAACAAAAACTAAATCAAATTTCTCTTACAGGAAAAAGATATGGAATATTTGCTTGCCTGGAGCACTGTTCAACAGTGATAGCACTTTAATTAATATGTATGGACAACTGCATTTTCTAATGCAGGACAGGCAAATACTGATCTCTCACTGTAAACAAAATTCAATGAAATTTTCATCAAACAGAACATATATAAACAAAGATACTAGCACTGTAGACAGTCTCTGACTTTATTAGACTCCTTTTAAGAAAAAAGAGATCCAATAATCCATGATGGCTGCAATAGGAGCCATTTCCAGGTTCCATCAACAGAGAACTATTCTCCGTTTGGATGCTGCATGTGTGCTTTAATCACTAGTATCAACATCACTGATGCTTCACCCTGCTGCCTTAATTTAGTCTCTCCTTCATTAAGGACTTTGAAAATATGTATGAACTCTATCACAGTTCTCAACATCTTACCACATCTCAACGCCAACAGACTTGTACTTTGGCTTCATATCACTTCTGTGAAGGAACATTTTTTTTTCCATTTCAGTTATCTCAGTCCCTCAGTCAGAAAGTCATCCTGGTCTCATGGAGTATGCACACACTTCCCAGTAGCTCCAGGGCTTGTATTTGAACTTGAATATAGCCTCCCATGTCATACTGTTTACTTTTTTTCTGAGTACTGTCTGCATCATAACTGATTTGATAGGTGTTTGGCAAGGTGCTTCAGGCCCAGGGGAGACTGCCGGAAATCCATACCTCATTTTTCCAGGCAGCCGGAATGTAACAAACCAAATCTACAGCTAATACCAGAAAAGATATAGAGAACTGGCCAGGAAATCCAAGAGCATCCTTCACAAATGCCTACTTTCTCTTGTAAACACAATCCTCTCACTTCACATTGAAATGAAAAACAAATACCAAGTTGAATTTATTACAACAAACAAAGCAAACAAAGCCAAAAAACCCCAAAACAACATGCAAGCAACTGGTTAGGAGACCTAAGAAGTGTAGAAACAATACCTTAGTTATATTAAAGAGTGATTTTTAACTGAAATACCAACAAACTTGATCATCAAAGGAATGTATTTGTTAGCATAACTTATACCAGTTCCCTGCATAAAATTGGTTAACTATTAAAAATTCACTCTTTTTTCAGTCACATTCTTTACTCACACTGTTATTTTCTAGCAAAGATGCACTTGACAGGGAAATGATTTTTCACACTCTTGTTTGACATACTTATGCTGGCAAAACCTTCAAGCATAGCTCAAGACAGAAAAGCACTGGAGAATATTCCCTGAGTAAAGCATAACTGAAAAGAAAATTAATAACCCTCTAGATAAATTCAACAGAGGACAAGAATTAAATATTTTTCAGTGGAACAGTTAAAGGAGTGATTCAATGCTTTTATACTATTCAAGGAACTTTAAAATAGCCAAATTATTTATTGTTTAGTAAAAGCCAATGCAAGTAGCTTACTGCCTTTAAAGAAAATCTTCACATGCGCTGACAGAAATTGAAATTCCCTCACAGCATAACCCCGTGATTCCAGTTCAGACAAAGTGCCAATTGACTCAAAAGGCAGATAAGAAATACTCTCACCCCTATGTTCTGTATAACAAGGAACAATATTTTATAAAGTCTGTTAAAGCAGCTCCCAGTTTCTTCTGCAATATTTCTGACATATGCTGTTTCAATGTGATGTTTCCATTGGCAATCTAACCCTTCAGCCAGCCATGAAAAACTGAAAAATGACTTTGTGCAATTGAAATGACAAATACAGATCTACAGGATCAGCCTTCAGCAAGAGTCAATGATCATAAATTCCATGTTTCCATTGTATCCTTGAAAAATTTATGATACAGTTTTGGCTTACTTTTCAAATGAATGCTGAACACACATCATCAGCAGAAGGATTCCACAACTCTGTAAGCAATAATACTTTTTTTTAGATCCTGAAGATTTGTCCCAGTGGGAAGGTTTGCAGCTTTACGGAAGCTGGTTGGACAGCGTTTCATTACTTTATTTAGGCTCTCCATTGAATTTTTGTTGTGTTTTAGTTATTTATGATTTATTCTATACCATCTAGAAACGTGCTTCTAGAAGATGCTGCTAGACCAGAGCCATGCTGTGCAAAGCGGTGTGGAAGTTTTAAATTGTCCATATCCTAAGATCTTTACACTATAAAGATAAAATAAGAAGCAGGAAGGGAATACATATGAAAATAGGATAGGATTTTCCTTTGACAGGAAAAGGGGAAAAAAACAAAAAAACAAACCCAAACAAAACCAGGAATACTGCTAGATTTCACTTCCTGTCTCTCCCATAATCGTATTCATAATCTATCTGAATCAAATCACTTAGCCCCTTCATGCTTCAGTTCTCTACATATGAAACAGGAATAATGGATTCTCCTCTGTCCCAACTGTGTTTTTAGCGTAGGGAGGAAGGAAGCTCTAAGGATTTTAGTCTTCTTTACTAACCCTCTACTTGTCTTCCTCTGCAGTGACACAGGAAACTCACTCATTCCCTCTGACTCCTCTGATATCACACATGAGACAAGGGGAAGCTGGGAAAAATTTGCAAGATACTCAAAACCAGAGAGTGTGTGCTTCTCCCCATCAGCAGGTCTGCAATATTGAGGCATATTGCCATCGCTATAACCGAGTGGAAGATAAGGCTCTGCCTCTTACAGACTGTGGGCTGTCTGTAGGTCTTGGTCTTTTCTGATCTTACCAATTAACTCCTCATCTGCCTCATTGGTTTTACCCTATAAGTACTACCTTGATTAAGCCTATTAGGGACTGAAAGTATAAAAGTATACAATTCTTTATAGCTTCATCTTCACATATGCTTTGCCTTCATCATCACACTCATTATCTGATTTCTTCCCTAGTAATTCATTTTCATCTCTCCTTGTAATCCAGGAGGGCACCATTTTGTTTTGCTCTGCAGTCTGGTAAAGTGGGGGATCCTGACCCAGACTTTTACTTTTGTTTAATTACTTTCTGTTCACATTTAAACTTTAATTATTCTTTTAGCTCTTATTAAAGAATGCTTTATCCATTTTATACCTCTGATTATATATATTTCATTTCTATAGCTCTATAAATATATATATAAAAATATACACATATACACATATATTTACGTATTTTTATAAAAGTGTATCTATGTATAAATAAAATATATATTATATATTTATACATATTGGTATACTCCTTTATATATATTTCTATATACGCATATATAGTATATAAATCTATGTATGTGTATAAATAAATCTATCTACATATAAAAATCTATGTACAGATTGTATATAAATGTAAATATTTTTATATCTTAGTCCTTCCTAGTCCAAAGGAGGTGGGCAGCCAGTCACAGGGCTGCCTGAGAATACGTGTGTTTTTGATGATGTCAAGAAATGGCCATCAGCCAATCACAGAGCAGTATCATGTTCAATGACATGGCAACTCCCTGCCATAAAATGATGAAGAAAACAAAATGGCGTCCCCTGCGTATGTAGAAGGGCCTGATGTACTTCTGAGTGAACTGGTAGGGGTGGCGGGTCCTGCCAGCCAATCACAACTGACCACATGACTGGAAGAGAGGAGTGACTTCCAGGGTAAGTGGCCCCTGAGGCTGCTGGGAGAGGGTGGGGTTTCTGCTGGAGGCCGGGGATGGGGCACCTTTCATTTAATGCCTTGTGTATCAGTGGTAACTGAACTACGTAAAGTCTTAGAATATTTTCCAAACTTGCCAAAGATGTTCAAACCAGTTCTTTCTATATTTCACTACTCCAGCTCATGCTACTCATTTGTTCTTGATTCATAAAGTGAATTATTTATTATCTTTAGAAGGGCTGCTTCTGTAATGATTCCCTTTGATTTAAAACAAATCTGGTCATGACCTCTTTATGTGTGTGTGTTTTTAGATTAAAAGCAACAGTTTGCTGAATAGTAATTTTAACAAATCAAAGAAACACATTTAAAATAACCATTTCATGGAGCTGTTTTCTGTGACAGTTATTCCCATAGAATCCATTATCCAGGATGGAACTACTGAGATAAAGAAAAAATTTCAGAGCCATATTAAAAAATGTACAGCAATCTTGACCATTTAAAATGAGGACACTTTTTTACTGTTATCAGCGTCAAACCTTTGCCGTGAAAGGCATCTCTACTGTTCACGAGGGTTAAAGAACTGTCACTGAGTTACACTGATCACGGTGGGGAAAAAACAGTAAAAAGGGTGAGGGGGATAGTTGGGTTCGCTGAGAAAAAAATAACTATGTTGTAAGCAAGGGACAGGAATAAACTGGAAAAGCAAGGAGTCAATCAGCTAACCAGCCGTACAGAAATACAGCTAGTTAGCAGCTAACTCAGAAATCATGATTCAGGACTCAAAGCATTTTGTGGAATGGATATCTATTTAGTGTAACTTTTATTAGTTGTATTACTTATTTATGGGTTTGATTAGTTGGGAAGGGGGCAAGTATTTGATCTCCACTGTTTACTAAATACATTGTGCTTAACTTGACATCTTATGCTGTCTCATATCTGATGAGCCATTCCCTCTTCCACATAGCTTCTAGGTGAGATTGGAGAATGTATAGGAAAATAATTTTGGTTTCTTAATGAGGAGTTTATAACTGTATGTAAAACTGACCAGCTTATAATGAAATTATGGAATAAAACCCATGCATTTTTCCTAGTGGGTTAGAAAAGTACTAATTTTACTTTTTCATATATTCAGATATTGGAATTTTTCAAGTTGTTAGACTCTACAAGGAATAGGCATCCACATGGATGGTGGGGTTTTTTTCTACCCATTAAAAACCAAAAATAGTAAGATCAAAAATACTACACAAATGGTAACAATAGTTAAACAAACTATTTCCCACTGTGAACTGGTAGGAACCTTCATAAAGATTTAAAAAAAAAAAAACAACTTTTTTAAAGCTTGGACAGATTCAATTCTATCCCTCTCTCAAAAGTACTGAAAAAATAAAATACATTGCTTAAAACTTGCTGGTGATTTGTATGAGCCATGAAAATGCAGAAATACTGTTCAGAAATAGGTAGGCAGAAAAGTCATCATCCTGGTAGCTGGTGAGTGCTGGTTTTGCTGAGGGCTCTAATATCCTATTAAACTTATTTCTTCTGAAGAAAGAGTATTTAAAAGAAAAGAAAGATCAGTACCTATGCAGGAGAAAATAATGGTCCTTGACAGCAGCAATAAAGCAAAGATCACACCAATGAAGTACTGAAAAGAATTTACAAGTAGGAAAAAGACATATCAAAGAGAAAGTCACTGCAAATAAAAATTTAATCAGAAACTGCAGTAATTAGAAAACATTTTCAACGATGTTTGCTCTGAAAATATATTTCGTCAAGATCTGTCCTTGAAATGAGTTGTCTGATCAAGGCTAGAAATAAAAAATTACTGGGATTGGCACACTGATGCTTATTTTACTTCAGGAACTAGTACCAGAGATACTTACTGGTTCATAATTATGTTACTTTAAGATCTGGCCTAAATGTTGTTATACATGTTTTGGTTGACAGCCAGCTGATTGGTCAACAGCTGGCTGAATATGAGCCGGCAGTCTGCCGAGGTGGCCAAGAAGGCCAGTAGCGTCCTGGCTTATATCAGAAATAGTGTGGCCAGCAGGACTAGGGAAGTGATTGTCCCCCTGTACTCAGCACTGGTGAGGCTGCACCTCAAATACTGTGTTCAGCTTTGGGCCCCTCACTACAAGAAATACATTGAGGTGATGGAGCATGTCCAAAGAAGATCAATGAAGCTGGTGAAGGGTCAAGAACACAAGTCTTATGAGGAGCGGCTGAGGGAACTGGGACTGTTTAGTCTGGAGAAAAGGAGGCTGAGGGGAGACCTCATCGCTCTCTACAACTACCTGCAAGGAGGTTGTAGCGAGGTGGGTGTCAGTCTCTTCTCCCAAGTAAGTAGCGATAGGACAAGAGGAAACAGCCTCAAGCTGCACCAGGGGAGGTTTAGACTGGATATTAGGAAAAATTTCTTCACCAAAAGGGTTGTCAAGCATTGGAACAGGTTTCCCCAGGAAGTCGTTGTATCACCATCCCTGGAGGTATTTAAAAGACGTGTAGGCGTGACACTTAGGGACATGGTTTAGTGGTGGACTTGGCAGTGTTAGGTTTACGGTTGGACTTGATGATCTTAAAGGTCTTTTCCAACCCAAATGATTCTATGATTCTGTGATTGTATGTTCGTAGATGCTTTCCAAAACATTGACGTTCTGCTTTAGTTCTTAAGATAGCACAGCCACATGTAAACACGTCATTGTTCACTTTTGACATAAGGACATGATAATCCCATAGAGACATATAACCTACTTTTATACCAAAAAACCTAAACAGTTCCAGAAAACTTTTCTAGGCATAAGAATTCAATCCTTGATGCTGTTACACTGGTAGAACTGCTTGTTACTGTCCTGGTTTTGGCAGGGATAGAGTTAATTTCCTTCCTAGTAGCTGGTACAGTGCTGTGTTTTGGATTTAGTATGAGAATAATGTTGCTAACACACCGATGTTTTAGTT
>NW_008794093.1:962115-964513 GCF_000699145.1 Aptenodytes forsteri
GCCACTGCTTGGGGACTGGCTGGGCATCGGTTGGCGGGTGGTGAGCAATTGTACTGTGCATCACTTGCTGTGTGTATTATTATTATTATCATATTATTATTATTATCATTTTATTTAAATTTTTAAACTGTTTTTATCTCAACCCACGAGTTTTTCTCACTTGTGCTCTTCCAATTCTCTCCCCCATCCCACCTGGTGTGGGGGAGTGAGTGAGCGGCTGGGGGGGACTCAGTTGCCCACTGAGGTTAAACCACGACAGTTACCAATGTGGTATGGACCTCATAGCAGTAACCCAAAGAAGTCCTGACCACTGACTGTGAGTTGGCATAGACAAAGGATCAATTACTCAGTTAGGACAAATTCAACTTATTTTACAGCATAGAGTTCTACTACCAAGCATGCAAACAAAGCTAGAAAGTTGCCCTGAACATGTCTAATCTACTGGTGCAGACTACTTTTCACATATTTACCCATATGGCCAAACAGTTCCAGGTATTTTAAAAATATATATCTTATATGAAAAATTCTATTAAATCAATTAAATTCATTTTGTTCTATTTCTTCCTTTTTTAGAGCTCAAGCTGCCCTTGAGATTGTTTGTGACATATCATTTGACTTGATGATGACTATCAATAAAACTGGATTCACTCACATCAACTTTTCCAAAAAGAAATCCTCAGTTCATTGAAACACCCCATGATATAAAATAGAGAGAAAAAGGTTAAAACTTTACAAACAGTATCACTACCAGCACTTGCAAGCATCCTCATTTGCAGTATAGTAAGGGGTCCTGCAACTGCTACTGTAGTGAGTTTGTGTTTCCTTATATTTCAATTCAACTGGTGTACACAGATAAGAAACTGAATTTACTAGCCATTTTCCAACAGATACTCATGATCTTTAGTAGTAAAGACTTATTTAATTAAAAAGAAGCTTATATATGTATTTTTATATATATGGTATTACTAAAAAAAATCCCCTGATTAAGTTATTTCTGTAAACTAGAATAATTCCACAAAATTGATATGAAGAGGATATTTTGAGATGTGATGTTCACAGAAGGATCCTAGGAGTTGTTTCTGTAAGACCCCTGACTAGGATTTCTCTTGGTAACACTACGTCTTTGGGCTCAACTCAGGAAGACAACCAAACTTGCCTAACTACTGCTTGCATTACTACTAGCACCACTGATGGCAGTGTCTGTTTTTAGACCTTGCTAAATCAGGTATTCTGGGCAAGAAAATGGAACTGTCTATAGGTTTTAGTCATATAAACACTTAAGGGTGACCGAAAACTTAGTTATGCTGACCAAAGAAACTGCAAGGTAATAAATTCTGTGTCAAGGGAACTGTATCATGTCAGTTCCTCAAACCCATAGAGAAGCTGAGGAATCCTGCAGAGTCATCACACATGAAAAAAAAAGTAGAAAATGGTAACGGGATCTTAGTCATTTGCTTCTTTGCTGATGCCTTTCTGCCCATCATCAATACAATTCCTTTTCTCATGAAGTGTTGGTCTCACAAACTATGCAAAAAACTACAAAAATTGGAATAGCTTAGCAGGTTTGATCATTTTATCCTCTCCTTTTTGCAGTACACTTGTGTACAGCAGGAGTTGAAAAACCATAGGCTGCTGATAATTTTGGGGAGTGGGAGGATAGCAATATGTTGGTATAATATAACTGAGAAAAACTGGTTACCTCATTCTCTTGTTTTAAATACAAAAGGAAAAAAAGAAAAACTGATACATGGCACATACTGCCCCTGCCATATGTTCACTTCTCACATGAACATCGCTACTATCAGTGTCTTTGCTCCTGTACTTGCTTCTGTGATAACAATATAGACAGAATGAGGAGGTGCCAATATTGCTGTAGCAATCAGTCTCTTGCTCTTTTCAGTTTGTGAAGGAAAAGTGAAGTATTGGGAGCTTTTGATATTTTAATTCTTCCCTGGCTTGTAAGTTCAGTTTCTTTTTTGGTTTTGTTTTTTTTTTTTCTTCTCCTTACAAATTAAAAGTTTTTAGCGCTATTCTAATTAATCTATTTTTTTCTTATCTCAGAAATAATAGTTTATAATTATAATAAATGATGCTATTTTACCATGTTGTCCCCTGTGTCTAAGGAAGTTAATTATGAACTCATCAGAGCAGTCAGTTAAGGGTATCATAAAAAGCAGGGCAAGTGTCTTTAAAAAAGTCCTCCGATATTTCTTGAAATGATCCTGTGTTTGAAAAGAGAGGATAAAGCAGAAAGCACAGACCTCATAAAAACAAGAATTATTTTTTGTGTGACTTGGCACTACTTGTAAGCATATTATAGATTAAAAACACATGTCTATATAACTCACTTGTTTTAATGGGCTGCTAAAGTCTATCGCTTCTGAATGTGATGCATAAT
>NW_008794093.1:964997-972071 GCF_000699145.1 Aptenodytes forsteri
ATAGTAATACTAATTTTTGGCATGTCTATTCTTGCAAATGTAATTTAGAAATGCCTACATAAGTTCTTCTTATTTAATTCAATGTAAATTAGAAATGCAAAGATTATCCTAAACTAGAAGGTTTACAGTTAATATAAATATCTAATGGAATTCTCAGTCAACCCCGTTTTTTTTAACTAGCTGATGCATACTGCAGATAACATTTTATGTAACAGTTTATGTGGCCTTTCATTCTCCCACTGTTTATGTAAACACATACCTAAAAGAATCTGTTTTCATATCTTCAACAGGTGTTCCCTGTGTATATGCATGCAAAACAATTGTCCCAGTGAACGATTAGGGTTGTACACATTTTAATGGCATTCACTGACACATAGCAGGAGATATGCTAAGATATTTCTGAGTTAAATGCCGCTGAGCTGCATATTGCAATTAGTGTGCAATAACCGAAGAAAGTGTATTATAGTCATGTCATCAGTGAGAGAATTTGCGTAGTACTTGCAAGGTCGTAACTCTATTTAAAAAACATACAGCAAACAACCAAGACATTTGGAAAGAAAGCAATCAGAGCAACACAGGAAAAGCTGGCTACATAAAATAGTGATGGCCTTTGATATCAAACCTGCTGAACATACTTTAATTAGGTGCTGAGACTAAAATCTGTAACCTTCGAAGGGCTTGTGTTGCATGCTCACAGCTGCTCGGAGGAGAGCACAGATGGACATACAGACTTTTGTCCAGCTAGGCCGTGGGAATAGCTGCAAATTAAGCATTTGGTAACCATTTCAAAATATGGAATATGACTGTCAACTTTCAAAATAAACAGGTGTTTATGTCCAGGTCCTGTTGGCGCTTATGAATGGGGATGAGCTGAGGGCAGTCTGGGATGTCGGCCTGTGGGTGGGGGCCAGGATCCGACCCAGTGAGGAGCACTGGGGTCAAACACAGCCCCGGGACAGCCGGCCAGGGCCATGGCAGGACGTCAACCTACAGTTGGGACCTGGCTCAGCAGGGCCCGTGCCCAGGCAGGGCAGGGCAGGGCAGTGCAGTGGCAGGGCTGGAGATCAATGACATTGCTGGACAGCCCAGAGAGGCTGATGTGGGGTCTTGGGCCCAGGGGTGGATTTTGGGGGTCACAAGTGGGGCTGCTCAGGGCTGTTGAGGCCTATTAGTGCTCTCAGGTCCCTGAAAGTGGCCTTTCAATGCAGTAGTCTATTTCTTCCATTAACTGGAGAAAAGAGAAAAAAAACTCTGAAAAGGGTAGTCATCAGAGGAAAACATCCCTCCCTGACAGGTTTGCCCTTTGTTCTCAGCCTAATTGCCTTTTTCATCTTCAAGGTCTTTGTCATTCTCAAGCGCTTACAAATAAAATCGAAATTTCAGTTAATTTCTGCTAATTGCACTACATCTCAGTAGTTTATGAAATTATCTTTCCCTTTTTCATTATAATATTAATCACATTACTATTTTCCTATTTGATGTTTCCTCTTGATCTAGCAATATATTGCCTACAGCGATTGCTACAAGCCTTATTATTGTCATTATTATCATCAAATATTTCAACCATGGTGAAGTCCAAAGGCCTCACACTAGGGCAGGAATCATTTGTAGTGGATGCTGTGAAAATATAGAAGAGGATTTCTGGAGTTTCCTTTAAAGTTTTCTCTGTGCTGATTATCTAGACCCTTCATCCTGTCAAAAATAATATTGCTGTTTGAAAGTGAAAGTAGTTTTGATGGCAAGAATATCCCACCTGAAAAACTTTAGAAGAGATTCTCTAATAATTAGTGTGCTTCCTTGTAACTGATCACATGCACAGTTTTCATATACTCTAACAAACACAACTCCTAAGAACACTTTAACAGCATGACATTTCCCTTAAGATGATAATATAGCTGAAGAGGAGAAAATTTGTCTTGCATAGACTATAGCTTATATGGTCTCCCTAGAAGATATTTGAAACATTTTTGTTGCTTCTTCGTCTTACTATTTCAAAATCAGGTACACAATATTTTTTAAACAATTCTGAGTGTTAAGACTAAGTTACATTTGGAGATGAGTTCTGCAGTCTGACATAGAGACTACGCAGTGCTCTGTGCAGCAGAGAGCTGTCCTACTGATTTCTTGAGTGATCACTGGAAGAATCATAGAAGAGAGATTCCTTTGAAGATTAAGATTTGGCAAGAGAAGGCACCGTGAATCTCACTAGTACTTATCTACTGGCACAGTCCACAAAAGCTCTTGACAATTACTATGGATTAAAATAATCAGTTTTCCCTTACCAGTGCTGTAGAATGGGCCAGTTCCTGAACACATGCTGTGCTGGAATGAACTTAAACCAGCCATTATAGTCTTCTCCTCAAGGTACACAGAAGTTCCCATTTAAATACACAGCACAAAAGGTGAAGTCTAAAGTTCCACAGATTTAAAATAATTAGAGAAGAAGAATATTATTTCCAATTTTAAATATTCAGGAACTCTGTGTTCTTTTTGTAGTAACAGGAGAAAGACAGGCTTCCCCATAGTGTAAACCAGACCAGGAAGCTAACTTGTGTATTTTAACATGCTAGCTTCTTAACTGAGGTATCTATGCTAGGAGTCTGAAACTTGGCAATATGAATGTCTGCTCCGTACCATCTTGCTATAGACCATTAGATAACTGGTTAAGAAAAGTATATTGAAAAACTCTCTGTGACTGAGGATATGTATCAGTAATTCTCAGCTTTAGCCTACTGTTCTCAAGCAAATGATAGCATTATAGAATTAAAAATATCATAGTATTACAAACAACAATCCCAGAACAATGTATCATTTTTATTTGCATTTCTTACAGCTTTCTGGCATCTTATTATTCCCCTGGACACAAGGTCAGAACCATAATGAAATACCAGAAAATATGTTTTATACACATTCTAGCATTTCTAGTTTAAGAAAAAAATGCTGTAAACTTCTTACTGCAGACCATATTATTGACTTGGGAGAGCAGCTTGGTGCATCAGTGAACCCAGTGCCCTTGACTTTGTGTATAACCTATTATTTTGGGATGCTGTTCAGCGATACAAATAAAAAGCAGACACTTTTTGGAATTACCACTAGGATTGATAATCACTAACTGAGTCTCAACAGTTATCCAAATATTTCACATGTATTGCTCAAAATATTTCCCCCACCTACTGTAAACGTACACATGAAATCACAAATAATCATATATGCTAGGTCAATACCAGCTTTGGGCATATGCAGCTTGCCTGGGGGAGCAAACCCTGTTCCAGATACTGTGCCTGTGCTTCTGAAAAGACAGCGTGAGCAGCATGGGATATGGCATGAAGGCAGCTGCTGTAGGAAGAAGCTGGGGAGAACAGCTTTAAGTGCTGTAATCCTCGCTCCCTCAGTCTCCCACCAGGTGTCCAATCGAGCTCTGGTCTCTTCCCCTATTCTTTGATGTGCTATGCCCAGTGCTTGCTCCTCACATTTTCAAAGTGTTCAGAATTAATTAGATTTAATGACAGCAGTGACTACAAACTGACCAAGATCAGGTGTGGGAATAGTAAAAGGTTCAGGCCCTAAATAAGTTGAAAGCTAACAGATAGAGAAATGACGAGGGAAAATATTTCACTATTAGTCACGCCACAGTCCACTGGAGCTATTGTGCATATTGCATAGAGAGATGTAATTTATACTGCTCTTCATTTCTTTGTTCAGCAGTTTGTCTTAGAGGCTGCAATCAAGAGCATCATCCCAATGACCTATGCAAACACATCATAAAATGTAATCTCTACCCTTAAAGTGTCTGATGTAGTAGAAGTACTTCCACTGAGCTGATTGTGAGTTACTATGATTTTGTAGTTGAACATTTCAAATAAGTGATTCTCTAACTTCATGGACAAAAGATCTCATATTTCTCAAATGAACTCTTCATTCATTATGAATGATTTACCAAGCTCTGTTCCTGATTACCAGTGCCCTGGAAGTCACAGCAAGCAGACCAGTGACACGGCTTCATTCTTCTGATGAAGTCTTTCAAAAATCACCTTTGCCATTAAATTTTTTTCCCCCCACAGATACTCCATTCTTTCATTATTTTCTGGATTAGGACCAGATTCTTTGTCAGCCAGTGTTTTCCAGGATCTCATCTATAATACTCTGAATTGGCAGACTTCGGCAGACTTCTTTGATACCAGATGAGGTCTTTGATACTATTACTCTCCTAAGAAGATTGCCATACCCTCCTCTAACAAATTTCAATAGGCGTTTTGTTAGCTTTTTGCACAATGAAGTGAAACCCCACAGATTTTAACTCATATAGAGAAATTTTAATTATATTTTCCATTTTATAACCTTTTACATGAGAAATTTTTTTTGTAAGGGAAATGCACATCTTTCATTCTTGGCACTCTATTAAATACATAGGTCCTGAATTTTGAAAAGCCCTGGAGAAGAAAAGTGTCCTTTTATAAAACTTTCAACCACCTTTTGGAAAATGAAAATCAACAATGGATTTTTTTAATAGTGAATTATTTCTGGGAAAGGCTAAGAAGCTGATTTGTTATTCAGAATGACTGACCTGCTGCACTTATTCAAATTGAGTGTGAAAAAAATATAACTGGGCTTCCTAACAATGGTATTTAGCATCAATATACAGTTAGAGTCTTCATTACTTAAGCTATGGATAGAAGTGACATTGTAGCACTCTATTACCATACTACTGTTCTGCAGAACATTTTGAAGTTTAGCTGCAAAATAACAAAACAATTCCATGTATAGAAAATCCATTAAGGCTGTACAGTACTTGAATGAAGATGTGTTTACAAAGACACTATTCAGAGCATGGAGATATATTCTTTTATTCACAATTCAGAACCCAGAGTCAGTGCATTTCTGCACTGCCTCTTAGCCCCTACGTTACAAACATCAAAAGAGATTTTCCTTTTACGTCCTTGACTCTGCAGTCTGCTTATAACTGTGCCTTCAAAATGCACCAGTGAATTTCACTGTTTAAAAGAATATGTAACTGCTGGTTTTAGCATTTAGCCTCGTTCATAAAATACAGTCTATAACCTATCCTGCAATTTAAATGCAAATAATATTTAAACAAGGCTAATCTGGAGGGCTTTTGTGTATAGAGTGATATATGGGAAGGAGCTGTTTAAGGTGCAATAGTTTATCACTATGATTTCTTTTTCACATCAATCATCTCTCCACATGGTTCAACAATTAAAATGGTTCATGGCTGCAGGGACTATGACAACCTAACCTCGTCATTTAAACACCCATGATAGTACCTTTGGACATAAGAAGCTGATAGAAAATAATAAAATGTTAATTATAAGTTGTAAGCAGAATGAAATACCTCTATTCATCAGTGACCTGCTGAGTATAAATAGAGCTTGCTTATACACCCAACATATACACAGCAAAATATTCTTGTGGTGGAGGTTGTTCTTATTTAATGCTTTTCAGTATAAATCAGACATGGACAGATATGCTCGTTGCTGGGGGAAACACATTTTTACTTTCTCATCTTAGTACAAGGTTATAGTAGAGTAACTGTCCGTCTACCCAGAGAAGATATCAAAAAGTTCATCATGAAAGTGCGATTTTTCATCCTTTCATAAAACAGTATTACAATGGATATGTCATGATCAGCCATTTCTCTGAAATGCACTTCATGCTTTTGTCCAATTCAAAAGGGACTGCTGACACTTATTTTCCCATCTTCCCAGATGGATTCTTAGCTTTGCGGGGTCAATTTAAATTGATGCTGACACAACCCAAAAAGGGTATTTTTTTCCCTGTCCTGCAATCAGGATAGTGATTCTGAATTGTGTTTAAAATTATTCTCCACTTAACTTTTCTTTGGCTGTAAACCAATTCTCATTATTTTAGAGTACACTGTGACCATGTTCTAAAAAATATCATGACTCACTTGGATGATCTATTCTATCTGAACTGTAGAAATGAACTGTAATATTATAACAGGAATTAGAGATCTACAAAAATATTTTTGTTAGAATTTAGAATTAGAATGGGAATAACTTTTTTAAAGTAAAAAAGTAGACCTTATTGTAAACACACTTATACCTGTTTTCTATAAATATAACCTCATTTCCTACAGGAATATTTTTCTGGTGCATATTTCCATGTTCAGTTTGTTGTGGTTTAACCCAGCAGGCAGCTAAACACCACACAGCCGTTCACTCACTACCCCCACCCCAGCAGGATGGGGGAGAGAACTGAAAAAAAAAGAAAGAAGAGTAAAATTCATGGTTTGAGATAAAGAGAGTTTAATAGGACAGAAAAGGAAGGGAAAATAATAACAACAACAACAACAACAACAACAATAAATGAATATGCAAAAAAAGTGATGCACAATGCAATTGCTCACCACCCGCCAACCAATGCCCAGCCAGTTCCCAAGCAGTGGTCACCACCCCCCAGCCAACTCCCCCCAGTTTATATACTGAGCATGATGTCATATGGGCTGCAATATCCTTTTGCCCAATTTGGGTCAGCTGTCCTGGCTGTGCCCCCTCCCAACTTCTCGCTGGCAGGGCACGAGAAACTGAAAAGTCCTTGACTAGCGTAAGCACTACTTAGCCACAACTAAAACATCAGTATGTTATCAACATTATTCTCATACTAAATCCAAAACACAGCACTATACCAGCTACTAGGAAGGAAATTAACTCTATCCCTGCCGAAACCAGGACAGTATCCACCCCTTATTCTATACCATCTATGTCATGCCCATGTCCCACACTTCCAATACATCCCAATTAATCACCACCACTTTTCCTGTCTTTTGGTATATACACACAGATATCATTCCCTTAGTCTATGGGCCATCCCTCTAAAATGTTCATTGAGTTCATTTAGTCCATGACTTTGAGCTCCATCTGTCATAACAGTCCTTTAGGGCAGGAGAGGTGGTGTGTTGTGTTGGATTTTTGCATGCTGAAGCCAGTTTTGGTTCCATCACTGCTGCACTTGTCCAGTTCTATCATCGCTGCACTTTGCTTGGTTTCATCAAAGTTCATTCTTCATTAATCTAGGTGATTCTTACTGTAATACTGT
>NW_008794093.1:976462-977018 GCF_000699145.1 Aptenodytes forsteri
TGACTGATACAAGCACGGGTTGGTTCTCTGGTTCAGCCGCAGTGCCTGTCACAAGGTTTGGAGTAGCCACAATGCCTGTCTCTGAGGTTTGAGTAGCCACAGTGCCTGACGCCATGGTTTGATTAGCCGCAATGCCTGTCACAGGAATTGGACTAGCTGCAGTGCCTGTCACGGGAGTTGATCTCTGGATAGTATTCTTAAATAATTTTTAACTTTAAACAACACCTGAACCACATTCAGGAGACATAGCAATAGGACCATGCTGGTTTGAACATCCCAAGGATATTCAAAATTCTCAAGAGCTGTTGTAACTAGCCTGAAGGAGAAAGGGAAGGTGAAGGAGCAGCGGAAAGTGTCCCCCCCCCGTCTCCCCCATAGTTTGGTTCCCCGAGGAGAAAAGGCAAAAGGTGTAATTATTAATAGCTTCTGAAAAGTGGCTCCCGAGGTACGGAGATGAGGGCAATGCTGAATGCAAATACAGAAGTACAAATACAAAAATTAGTCTCATGACCAATAATTTTATCATATCATAAACCAGTGTTACACAGTGCAGCAA